>NC_048305.1:105341575-105360532 GCF_013100865.1 Trachemys scripta elegans | reverse complement strand
CAGGGCCTGAGCTGGGGGGGGGGCACAGAGGGAGACAGGGTCTATGTGAGGGGGGAGACTGTCTGTGCAGGGGCGGCACAGAGGGAGACAGGGCCTGACCTGTGAGGGGTGGGCATAGGGGGCGACAGGGTCTGTGCGGGGGGTGCGCACAAAGGGAGACAGGGCCTGACCTGTGGGGGGAGGGGCTGATGCACTCTGCCTCAGACAACAGGGAAGCCTTCTGCTTGGTTTACCAGTGGCTGTGTGACTGACCATGGCCAAGCACCCAGGGTTGTGTGCAGGGCTCAGTCCTGTGACCTTCAGCACCAAACGCACAAGCTGAGTAGCACCTGTGCTAAATGAGTGTTAGCAATCAGTGAGTTGTTATAATCCCAGGAGACACACACTACACTATGCATGGTTATTACATATTCCTCCCCAGACAACATGGCCCCAAGTAGTAAAGGTTCCTACTAGTTCACATCCCCGCTGGGGCATCTTGTGGTAAATCACCCCATGTCACTTTGTTACAGACCCCACAGTGATCAATGCGGATGGAACTCTGCTCATTCAGCTCCCCAAAACTCCCTCTACTAGTTCAGTTCAAGAATTCCCTGAGCCGGGAGCAGGTAGCAGGCAGTTATCCTTGTTGCAGACAACTACTGAAGGCACAAGCAGAAGCATTTAATCCAGAAGTATTGTGATAGCTTGCTGGTACCTGCCATCTTTATAGGCCACATCTCTGATCAGATTGAGACAGAGCTCTGCATGCCAGGACCTGTTGTCTCCATAGGGCCATACCTCTACTTTAAATATCAGAATACCTGCAGCCTCATTCATTTTACACAAGTTAATTGGTCTGCTGGAAAACTGTCAACATGGTTCCATTAGGTGAGCAAAATTTAGATGCCCCTGCTTGAGGGTATTTACTCCTACCATGTGTGCCAAGCTACATGTATCTGACCCAAGTATAAAGTTATGGTGACACCTAGTGCTCAAACAAATAAACATATGTGGTGACAGAAATTACATAGAAAATAGAGGGGAAAGATGTATTAGGTCACATATTAGCCATCCTCTGAGGGGGGTGAAATGATTTCAGCATTTTGGAAGTAGTCAGACACATAAAGCAAGGGGAAGAAATTTTGCCTGATAGCAAATACCAGCCTGGAAGTGGACATTTTGTGCACAGAGGGAAACATGCACAGAGGAATACAGAAACAACAAGGAGTCCAGTGGCACCTTAAAGACTAACAGATTTATTTGGGCATAAGCTTTTGTGGGTAAAAAACCTCACTTCTTCAGATGCATGGAATGAAAGTTACAGATGCAGGCATTATATAATGACACATGAAGAGAAAGGAATAGAGTCTGCACTAGTTTGCACTGTAAAAATCTGTTCAGGTTGTGGGGACATGATGCTGTGAAGAGTAGCTCTCTCCCAGTCTTGCCTCCATTGCCTTCACTGGAATGAGTTATACCTGGGACAAATTTGGCCCTCTGTGCCTCAGTTTCCCCATCTGCTAAATGGGAATTATGACATCTATCAACCTCACAGTGGGTTGTAAGTTTTAATTCATTAATGTCCATAAAGTGGTTTGACAGTCTCAGATGGGAAGGCAAAATATTATAAACATACACACTCATCTAAACCAAAGGAAAAGCTGACTGCAAAAAAAATCTTCATCTCTTCATTCTTTTTTGAATGACTTCTGCTGGGCTAGTCTCTCAACAAATGTCACTTCATTACAGTTTAATGGAGACTTACCTATCCTGGGTTTCAGTTAATTGCTTTTGATGCATAAACAACATACAATTTCAGCCTGAACAGTTCAAGTTTGGCAAAGTTATGAGCAACTTAAAAAAGCCATCTCAGAATAGGAAGTGTCAGGCAACCTTAACTATCGCAATGCTACCAGTTCTGTCTACAATATATGATATTTTCTCTGTGTATTGTCATTGATTCTGCAGTCTACTCTTTCTAATTTAGTTTAAAAAAAGTTTGATTCACATTCATAATGGAAGCATCAGTAGCAACTCCATTGTTCAAGTTGCGTTGAGATTTACACTTAAAGCATGATTAGAGTCTGTTTCACACTTTAGTCACTAAATTTAGGCTCCAAATTTTGCACAACTTTTCAATGGACTTTTCTATGTCAATTTAATGGAAAAATCTTGACTAACTTTTTCAGAGGAGACATTTTTAAAGCACTCTCTTTTTTTTTTAATTTTATCTTATTTTTCCCCATTTTTCTTTTGAGTTCCTCTAGCTAAAAAATAACAGAACAGTTACCACTTGGTAAGGCAACTCCCATCTTTTAATGTACTGTGTATATATATATACCTGCTATTGTATTTTCCACTCCATGCATCTGATGAAGTGGGTAGCCCACGAAAGCTTGTGCCCAAATAAATTTGTTAGTCTCTAAGGTGCCACAAGGACTCCTTGTTGTTTTTACCACAAACTCAAAACTTCACACATTCCCCACATACCCTAATGTGTATTCTGCTAACATCTCAGCCATGGAGCACTATCCAATGTTTACAATTAAACAGAGAGAATTATTAAGTTACTCATCAGAACCTAATTCAGCTGTCCCAATGAAGCAGACAGAACTACTCAGATCTAGCTACTTCTGTTTTCTGATGCTCTAGGGGACAGCTGCCTTTATAGCAAAATTGCAAGTGTCTGCCCTCTTGACAGCATGAGTTCAAGAATGGCCCCTTTCACTCAAAAGAAATTCCCTTAAGTTACACTTTGGGGCTTTACATTCAAGAGCAGTTTATTCAAACAGTTCATTCTCAAGCAAAATTTAAAAGATTGCGTAAACCAAACTTAAACATCTCAGTGTTTTCATGTCCATGCAGCAGATTGTGAATATTCAGCGTGGTGGGAATCCTGTAGAATTAAGTGTCCATTGCTGCTTCATTCTCAGTGAAACTACCAGCCACACATTTTTTTTTAATCTAGCTATTCCCCAGAACTCTCTTATACCAGTTGGTATTTTAAAGCAGATATTAATTAGCTCCAAGGTGACACCTTGTGGTAGCCATTCCAACTATTTGGGATATAATGCCTATTATAATGAAGCAAAAACATTCTCTTTCGCCCACTCTGTCCTTCCAAAAATGTCACCCAGTTTCTGCATTTCAACATGATTTCAATCTGTGTCTCTAATATAAACTACAGATGTCTTTGTTGGCAACTTTCATATGCAGGAATTTATATGAACTGGGGGTGTGGAGTAACATTACTACCCTATGCCAGTGCAATCTAGTAATCACAAGCCTCATTTGCTTTGTAGAAACACTGTTCATCTGTCTCAGGGGTGGCCAACCTGAGCCTGAGAAGGAGCCAGAATTTACCAATGTACATTGCCAAAGAGCCACAGTAATATATCGGCAGCCCCGCATCAGCTCTTTCCTGCCCCAGTGCCTCCCTCCCTCCAGTAGCCCCACCGATCAGCGTCTCCCCTCCCTCCCTGCACCTCCCAATCAGCTGTTTTGTGGCGTGCAGGAGGCTTTGGGGGGGTAGAGCGAGGGCACGGCAGGCTCAGGGGAGGGGGTGGGAAGGGGTGGAGTGGGGGCAGGGCCTGTGGCAGAGCCAGGGGCTGAGCAGTGAGCACCCCCTGGCACGTTGGAAAGTTGGCGCCTGTAGCTCCAGCCCCAGAGTCGGTGCATATACAAGGAGCCGCATATTAACTTCTGAAGAGCCGCATGTGACTCCGGAGCCACAGGTTGGCCACCCCTGATCTATCTATTTTTAATGTGCCCATCACTTGTGACATTATGCTCATAATTCCATGAGGAAATGATCCACATTTGTAAGAGGACTTAAAAAGGGGATATTGTTATGAGCCCCAGTACTGCTGACAGATAACGGAAACTCTTCTTTACCTCAAGTGCTAGAGGCCTGGAGCAGAAGAGCGTGGGTTGAGCTGATGACCACATGTGTACATACATCAACAGCGACAGCCTGGTCTGAAACCAAAGTTACATGCTGACTATTTGCAGCTCCCCAGCGAACAGGTCTGAGTGACACTTGCAAAACTCTGGTACTAAAGCCTGCAGAAGGTGAATGGCTTATAGAGCTTTCCATTGTTTCCTGGAAGGAGGAAAACTAATGTTGGATGGAAAGAGATCAAAGAGAAAGGTCTGCAGAGATCACAGTGCTGCTTTATTTGTAATGATCTTTTGTTTGCATTCAGGAAGAGCAGGCAAGAGTTACACATCCTGAAAACACCACTACAGGAAGCTCTGTTCACTATGGGGGCTCCCCCTTCTCCCCCTCCTGCTGCCCTTGTGCTGGTTGTCCTGCTTAAAGATCAAATACTCCAGAAAACTGTTCTGTGGTTTGTGGTTTACATCTTTCTTCTTTCAGTATGACTGCCTTCCCCAAAGAGATCACTTTATCTGTCTGAGCGTCACAGGCCTTGCAAAGAGCAGGCATGGTTAATGCACCCAGTGGCACTAAAAACAGACATAAAAAGAACTCTGGTAATAGGAGACAGGAGGGGAACTCCCTGCCTCAGAGCATTTGAAATGCACCTGGGACAGTGGGATGAAAGAAGGATGTTTCTTCTTTACAAAATAATCAAATCTCTGACTACTCATACATTCCAGATGGCTGTTAACATGAATGCATAAGTGGGATGGGGGAGGTATACTCAGGGCCGGCTCTAGGCACCAGCGCCCCAAGCATGTGCTTGGGGCGGCACTTTTCAAGGGGCAGCATTCGAGCGCTTTTTTTTTTTGTTTGGGGCGGCAAAAAACCTAGAGCCAGCCCTGGGTATATTAAGCCAGAGTAGGGAAGTGTTATTACCGCTGTCTAGGTGAGACTGTTACTGGAATATTGTGTTCAGTTCTGGTGTCCACAATTTGTAAAGAATGTTGACAAATTGGAAAGGGTTCCGAAAAGAGCAACAAGAATTATTTGAGATCTGGAAAATATGCGTGAGAAATTTGTCGTGAGAAATAAAAGAAGCTTAACAAAACGAAGATTAAGAGCTGACTTGATCCCAGTACCTAAATGAGAAGAAAATTTCTGAAGTAAAGGGCACTTTTCATCTAGCAGACAAAGGCAGAACAAGTTGATGGCCGGAAGCTGAAGCTAGACAAATTAAAGCAAGAGATAAGGTGCACATTTTTAACAGTGAGGGAGTTAACCTTTGGAATAACTTACCTAGGGATGTGGTGATGGATTTTCCATCAGCTGAAATCTTTGCATGAAAACTGGATGTCTTTCTAAAAAAGTGCTAGCCCAACTAGAAGTGATGGGCATGATACGGGAGTCACTGGGTTAGGATCTCTCATAGTGGTCCCTTCTGGCCTTGAAAATCTCTTCATATAAGGAGGTCACTTCTGGTCATCGTAACATCTACACTCTGGGTATCCTGCACTGATACCACAACATCCTAATCACTGTAGACGTGATCACAAACCCACTTGTGTTAAATGATGCTGTCAGGCCTGATCCAGCAAAGCTCTTAAGATGTGCTTGAAGTGAAACAGCTGCGTAAGTGCCTTGCTGGACAGGGGCCAGCGCACTCAGCACATTGTAGGATCACGGCTATAATAAATTGACTAATGATTATTATATTTGATTTGTATTATCGTAATACCCAGGAGCCACAGCTCTCCACTCCTGTCTTCTTGCACAATTGGCTCTGACACCTCCGGTTTGTAACAGCTGCTGGGTACTTTATTTGTGTTTTACCAACCATGCCCCTCTCACAGTCCCGTGCAGCAGTTCTATTTACAGAGTCCTACCATCGTCGTTACTTTTTGCCAGAGTCTGCTAGCCTCTCTCTCCTGCGTAGCCTTCCTGTGTTCCTTTTCTACTCTTCAGTTAACGGGCTAATTCTTTCCTTAGCTCTCCCCAGGTCAGGCTGATCTAGTAATTAACCACCCTTCCTTCAATCAGGAGCTCTTGGAGAAACTAATTGGATTTACAGTGAACAGTTTCCCAGTAGCAGCCGTGTTAGTCTGTATCCGCAAAAAGAAGAACAGGAGTACTTGTGGCACCTTAGAGACTAACAAATTTATTAGAGCATAAGCTTTCGTGGGCTACAGCCCACTTCTTCGGATGCATAGAATGGAACATATAGTGAGGAGATATATATACACACATACAGAGAGCATGAAAAGGTGGGAGTTGTCTTACGAACTCTGAGAGGCCAATTAAGTAAGGGAAAAAATACTTTTGAAGTGATAATCAAGATAGCCCAGTACAGACTGTTAAGAAGTGTGAGAATACTTACAAGGGGAGATAGAGTCAATGTTTGTAATGGCTCAGCCATTCCCAGTCTCTATTCAAGCCTAAGTTGATTGTATCTAGTTTGCATATCAATTCCAGCTCAGCAGTTTCTCGTTGGAGTCTGTTTCTGAAGCTTTTCTGTTGCAAAATTGCCACCCGCAGGTCTGTCATTGAATGGCCAGACAGGTTAAAGTGTTCTCCCACTGGTTTTTGAGTATTATGATTCCTGATGTCAGATTTGTGTCTATTAATTCTTTTGCTTAGAGACTATCCGGTTTGGCCAATGTACATGGCAGAGGGGCATTGCTGGCACATGATGGCATATATCACATTGGTAGATGTGCAGATGAAAGAGTCCCTGATGGCATGGCTGATGTGATTAGGTCCTACGATGATGTTACTTGAATAGATATGTAGACAGAGTTGGCATCGGGGGCTTTGTTGCAAGGATAGGTTCCTGGGTCAGTGTTTTTGTTCAGTGATGTGTGGTTGCTGGTGAGTATTTGCTTTAGGTTGGGGGGTTGTCTGTAAGCGAGGACAGGTCTGTCTCCCAAGATCTGTGAGAGTGAGGGATCATCTTTCAGGATAGATTGTAAATCTTTGATGATGCACTGGAGAGGTTTTAGTTGGGGGCTGAAGGAGACAGCTAGTGGTGTTCTGTTATTTTCTTTGTTGGGCCTGTCTTGTAGGAGGTGACTTCTGGGTACTCGGCTGGCTCTGTCAATCTGTTTTTTCACTTCAGCAGGTGGGTATTGTAGTTTTAAGAATGCTTGATAGAGATCTTGTAGGTGCTTGTCTCTGTCTGAGGGACTGGAACAAATGCAGTTGTATCTTAGAGCTTGGCTGTAGACAATGGATCGTGTCCTGGATGGAAGCTGGAGGCATGTAGGTAAGTATAGCGGTCAGTAGGTTTCTGGTATAGGGTGGTATTTATGTGACCATCGCTTATTAGCACTGTAGTGTCCAGGAAATGGACCACTTGTGTGGATTGATCTAGGCTGAGGTTGATGGTGGGACGGAAATTATTGAAATCATGGTGGAATTCCTCAAGGGCTTCTTTTTCATGGGTCCATATGATGAAGATGTCATCAATGTAGCTAATACTGTGCTAATAAGCAATGGTCACATAAATACCACCCTATACCGGAAACCTACTGACTGCTATACTTACCTACATGCCTCCAGCTTCCATCCAGGACACACCCATGTCTACATTGGCCATTGTACATTGGCCAAACCGGACAGTCTCTACGCAAAAGAATTAATGGACACAAATCTGACATCAGGAATCATAACACTCAAAAACCAGTGGGAGAACACTTTAACCTGTCTGGTCATTCAATGACAGACCTGCGGGTGGCAATTTTGCAACAGAAAAGCTTAAAAAACAGACTCCAACGAGAAACTGCTGAACTGGAATTGATATGCAAACTAGATACAATCAACTTAGGCTTGAATAGAGACTGGGAATGGCTGCGCCATTACAAAACATTGACTCTATCTCCCCATGTAAGTATTCTCACACTTCTTAACAAACTGTCTGTACTGGGCTATCTTGATTATCACTTCAAAAGTTTTTTTCTCTTACTTAATTGGCCTCTCAGAGTTGGTAAGACAACTCCCACCTTTTCATGCTCTCTGTATGTGTGTATATATATATCCTCAATATATGTTCCATTCTATGCATCCGAAGAAGTGGGTTGTAGCCCACGAAAGCTTATGCTCAAATAAATTTGTTAGTCTCTCTGGTGCCACAAGTACTCCTGTTCTTTTTACAGTGACCAGTGTGCTTCAGCTGCTGTTCTCAGTACTCTATCACACAGCCCGTCATGGACCAGGACCCCAGTGTGCTAGATGCTGTACAAATCCAGAACACAAGGACAGTCTCTGCCCCAAAGAGCTGGCAATACAAGTATAAGATGAGACAACAGATGGATACAGACAGACCAACAGGGAAGTAACAAGGAAACAATAAGTGTCTGTCAGAATTACTCTGTACTGTATAGACCTGCTCAACTGTATTATAGATCCTATCCTACTAACTGCTAATGCAGTTTGCCTTTAGCTCAAATTGTAGGGGTCTACGCTGTTGTATTAGGAGACTCTGAGTTCTATTCCTGCTGTTGCCACAAAATCCCCAATGACTATAGTAGTAACTAATCATCAGTAGCCATGCAGTTGTGAAGATAATGATTATTTTGCATTCATATGACACCTTTTATATAAATATCTGGAAGATATGACAAAGGTAGGTATATATTCCCATTTTGCGGGTGGGGAAACTGAGGCACAAAGCGAGGCTGTGACTTACTATCACACAGTCGAGGGGTGGCAGAGCTGGAAATAGAATCCAGGAGTGTTGACTCCCAGCCCCTGCTCTGGATAGGAGACCACCTCGCCTCCCTTTGATCTCGAGTCTTACTTCAAAAATAGCGTCTCTGTAGCTACCTACATGATGGAATAGTGGTAGCTGAACCTAAAAGATTGGAGGTTCTGTTTGGATATGTTTGGGTGTTTTGCCAGCCTCTCAGGTTTGTAAATGGGAATATGAATGTCTGCATGAAGACTTACTCTTTAAATTCACAGCCTACCTTATACTGGGATAACCTCCCCTTGCAGACAAGCTAGGAATGAAAACTCATAGAGTTACCTGTGGAATTTGTTCCTGGACTTCTCCACAGAAGGGGACAATATGGCACTCAGATGTCTCAGAAATTCCATGGAGGCAAACAGGCCCAATTCAATGGGAAAATGTTAAACAGACATTGTAAAGTAACTTAGAACCAACATACATTGCTGTTTGTTATTTCTGTTTGGGTAAGCCCTAAGGATCCCAAACAGGGACCAGAGTCATTGTACTAAGCAACTTAAAAATGTAATATTTATACATTCTAATAAGACCAGACACATTTTAATGAAAATTGTTTCTTTCCCCCAATGGAAACATATTTTGGGGGAGAAAGAGGTTTTTAAATATCCCCATACGATGTTTGCAAACCAGCACACCACAGCATTGTGTTAGTGAAGGTGCATCACAAAATTAAACTGACTAAAACCAGACTAATCTGGTTTCCATATGCCCAAGAGGAAGGAACTGTCAATAGCAAACAAAAGGTGAAAATCACCTTGTTCCTATGCAGAGACCTGTAGTGGGACGTAAGTGGTGCAGAGGCATCACAGCCTTCAGTGATGAAGATCAACATTTTTACATTATTGTATTATGGAATAATCTTCTGTGTAAGAAACACTGTTAAGGAATATTTTGTTTTTAAATGTAATGGGTCAGATTCCACTCCTACTTACACCAATGTAAATCTGGAGTAATTAAATTGAAGCCAATAGATTTACACCCGGGCGCCTGTGAAGAATTTGGCCCCTGTTGTGTGTTGATCGTTTTGTTTTATTTGTTTGTTTTAACATTGTCCTTTTACTATCTGCTGTCCCTGCTGAATATCAAATAGGACAGCATGGGGAATTAAGCCTCCAGGGTTTCAGCAACAGATCAAACTCTCAGGATTTGAAAAGGCTTCTTGTTGAGCTCCTCTGGAAGATATTTTTGTCTATTCCACATCCCTTGATGTGATTACAGGTGGGCTTTTCAGATGAGATGAGATTTATTTGCAGACAAAAAAGAATTCCCACTCTGCTTTCAAGTGGTAGAGCTAAGAGCTGATGCAACACTTGGTCCTCCTTCCCCTGCCTAGTTATCTCCATGTTTGCATGTTTCGAGCCACATGAACAATTCTGAGCGTTGGCAGTTTGAGTTCTTTCCTCTGTGGGCCTTGTATAGACTTGGATTTACAGCTCTGATGATAGACGGTGTTAGCTACTATTTGCTAATTAACATGTTTGAAAAGTCTAGTGTGGAGAAGGCAGCATAGCACATGTTAAAGTCTAAGGACGTATCTACACTTAAAACCAGGGCGCTTCAGTGAATGCTACCTACGCTGATGGGAGGGTCTCCCGTTGGCATAGCTAATCCACCTCCACAAGAGGTGGTAGCTAGGTTGATGGGCGAATTCTCCTGTCGACATAGCACTGTCTACACCAGGGGCTAGGTCATTTTAACTGCCTCGCTCAGGGGTGTGGATTTTTCACACGCCTAAACCATGTATTTATAACAGCCTAATTTCCTAGAGTAGACCAGGCCTAAGGTAGACTTTATCTCAACTGGTTTAGCACATGTTAAAGGCAATGCACCATGTCTACACTAGACTTTTCAAACATGTTACTAGTTAGAATATGTTCTAACAACAATCCTTTTCCCCTAGTCTAGACCTGGTCTACATTAGAATTTACATCAATATAGCTACTTCTGTCAGGGATGTGAAAAATCCACACTCCCGAGAAACGTAGTTATACCGACCTAACCCTGGTGCAGACAGCAATCTGTCAATGGAAGAATTCATCCATCAACCTCACCACCGCCTCTTGGAGAACCCCTCCTGTCAATGTATGTGGTGTCTACACTCAAGGGCTACAGCGGCACAGCTGGGCCTCTGTCGCGTTTCTAGTGTAGACAAGCCCTAAGCGTATGTCTACACAGCAAAAAAAAACTTGCAGTAGCAAATCTCAGAGCCCAGGTCTACGGACTTGGGCTCATGCTGTGGAGCTACAAATAGCAGTGTAGACATTTGGCTGGGGCTCGCATCTGGGCTCTGAAACCCAGCGAGGGGGAGAGTCTCAGAGCCCAGGCTCCAGCCCAAGCCCAGACATCTACACCGGTACTTTTAGCCCCGCAAGCCGAGTCAGTTGACCCAGGCTCTGAGATTTGCTGGCGCAGGCCTTATTATTATTATTTTTTTACCTGTGCAGACCTTCCCTGGGTAGCTAGAGGTTTGTTGCAGTGTGAGGAAAGTCTGGATTAGAAACAAATAAAGAACTACCTGGGCAGATAGATATTAATGGCTAGGCAGCTGGTGTGCGGTGAGCACGGCTTTTTGCTCATTCTTCCCTGGTGTTCCCCCTGGGTGTTTTGTCAGACCCATCTGGTGCCTCTCGTCTTATACTTGCCTTGGCTTGTAAGGTCTTTGAGGCAGGACCATCTGTCTGTGGAGAGCCTAGCACAAGGGCGTTCTGGTCTATGGGTGGGGTTCCTAGGAGTTACCACAATATAAATAATACATTAAAATGCAATAACCTCAGCTGGGTTGAGACAATGTATTCTTGATAGGGGTTATGGTCACTGTATTTCTCCCCCACTCACCTCCCGCCCCATTTTATGGGACATGTTCAGGTTAGACGTCTGAAATGTTGTTACCAATAATACCCGAGATGATCTCGACTGAAAGAGTTTGAAAAAGCTGATGTCATTTTGCTCCACTTATGCTGTTTATTGTCTGCACTTTGCTCAGCTGGGGGCAGTGAAACATCACAGCAGGGGAGTGATATCCGTGAGCCAGCTTTGGTGTGTACATGAGGGCACAAAAAAACTGGTCCTCTATTTTGAACTCCTGTTCAGGGGCTAGCCAGAATCCCAGAGACTCATGTGTTTCCTAACGCTTCCACTGTGAGCAATGAAGGAAGGGATGATGGCGGGGGGCATGGCCCCAACCCTTTCCATTAGCCTGCAGAAGAGGCCAGGCACAAGAGGAGGAGTTTTCTTCACCCTTCCCAAGGTGGACCTGCTATACCACATTCACGCTCCAAGAGGAATTCTCGCTGACTCAAAGGGCAGAATCTTCGTCCAATGCGGGGGTCAAACTGGAAGGAAAAAGGCAACGGGACTTATCCAAGCTCCACCCATGCTCTGCCACTTGAGTCGCGATAGATTGTGCGGATGTTCAAAGGATGGTCATGCAGCTCCTTGAGCTCCACTGGGCTCCCCAAGCAGTGCTTCCCCTCTGGGAGGCCTGAATGTGCCCATGGATTCAGCAGGGCTCCTTGGGCTTGGCAGCGTTTTGATTGGAGGAAAGACAATAAGTGCTGGTATCTCCCCAATGCCACGTGGCACCATGCTTAACGGTGAGTCACAGTGCATGCTGCGGTCTGGGCACCTGCTTCTCCTTTCCCACACGAGGCATGAAATCGTTCGCAGTGTTGACATTTAAACTCTCCTCAGGGATCAGCTGAATTAACACTTCTCTGAGATGAACGGGGCAGCTCACACCTCTCAGAGTTAGGGTTGCAGGTTGTCTGTAGACTTATGTCTGCTTTCCTCGCACTCTGTTCACATTCGTTACGTTTTCTTCGCAACCATAACAGCTAGAGACGTTTGTTTGTTTTTTTCAATTGAAAGCTGAGGTTCTTTAGAACAAGAGAGCAGTTTGAAAGAGGGGCCAGTAGGCCGCACTGCCATGAATCGCTCAAATCCAAACCCTGACCCTATGTTAGTTGCCTCAAACACGTTCAGTTGTTGTCTGTCTTTAGGGTCTGCTGCTGTTAGATTCCTCCACCGATTCGTGGCAGTCCGGCCTACTGACCCCTCTTTCAAACTGCTCTCTTGTTCTAAAGAACCTCAACAGTTGAGAAGGAAAAGCACCACACAGCGGTTCCTTAACTGAGCTCCCCTGGTCTTCCTCCCAAAGGGTAGGGAGGAAAAGGAGACTCTGTCCTGTGGCTAAACTTCCAGACCTAGTGCTCCCCCAGCCTGCCAGCTGTTTAGCCCAGTTCCAATCCCTTGAGTCATCAAAGCCACCCTGCTTGTTATGTCTCCCCAAGCATAGCTCTGGAGCTATTCTGTCTGATCTCTTTCATTGAACTGTTTTTACCCATTCTTCCTTCCCGCTAGGTTACGTAGCCATGAAGTGTCCTTGTGGGGAAAAAGATGAATGAGGAGCGATAGACAGAGGGAGAACAAGAAGCCTCCAGCCTTGTAGCCAGGCTCACTGCTTGCGTCACAGTTATCAAAAATAGATTAATGGCATCTCTCTCCACATCGGAGGCAATGACAGAGGAGATGTAATAGCCTGGAAAAATGAAGAGCAAATGCTCCCTTTTGCTGTGCTGTTAGTGACCTGGGGGCATCTTCCCTTCTCTGACAAATTCCTCTCCCTAGGTTGTGATTTGCTATTTATCAAAACTTGCTCGTCTTATGCACTGACCCTGAAAAAAATAATCACCCGGGCTATCTTTTCTGCTTTCGTTATTCTGCTGCCAGCAATATTCCCTTTGGTAACAGAATCCCCCTTCTGAAGAGGGTTTATAACTCAGCCATACAGAGTCCCACTTTTGAGTAGCACCCCAAGTGTAAAGCACTTCCAGAAGGGATATGTAGTGCATACAGTTTGGGTGCCATGTCGTTATGTCTGTCTGATCAAAGATGAATCCTGATGGCCACCAACCTTTCTGCGATCAGAATGGAGCTAGTAATTTTACCCAGGGCACGTGAGGCAGAATAGAATCCCACTCATTCGTCTACAGGGCACAGCGAGATTAAGTGACTTGCCCCAGGTCATGCAGCAGGTCAGTGGCAGAGCCAAGACTAGAATCTAGATCTTCTAAGTCCCAGTCTAGTGCTTGGAACTGCTGCTCCTTGCCAATGCACCCAAATGCTCTCTCTCCCCCCCACTTCTCCCATGCCTCTATCCTGATCTTGTCCCTGACAATATCTCCATGACTGATGTCTGAACAGCTGTCCTGTGTGTTGTAGTGCAACCAATCTGTGGCCCCCAAGGACTTCACAGTTGTCATTATGTTGCACTCAGTGACTGCTTGGAATGTCATGACAGCAGTGGGAATAACACTCAGAGTCTTCAGCTCTGCTTGCGATGAAGGGAAATATCGTACTTAACTGTTCGGGGCCTGTGAAACCAGCTGAGCCATTCCAATAGAGGCCAGTGTCACATCACTGTATTTATGTGTCTCTCCCATAGTTACAGGCTGGTAAGGTTGTCTCTCTCCTGCTCTTTCTAATTCCCTTGTTTTCCCCTGGTGTATCTGCTTCCTTATATTAAATTACATCATCATAATGATAATCTCTGGTCTGGTCCATACATTGGTTTTCAGCCAGAAACAAGCAGACGGAAGCTAAAGCACATTGCAAAACAGAACACGACTTTGGCAGAAGTCAATGCATCGATCATTGCGTGTGTAACTTTATTTCAGAAGCTGCTATGGATACCACATGGTATTTTTCGCTCTGTATTCATTGTTGTTCTACCTCCCTCAAACTGTGAACTCCAAATCTTCTGCTAAATGGAATGAAAGACTAGATTCACTGTAGCTTCCAAGTTCCTTTGTATCTTCCGCTGACTACTGTGCTGTTTTGTAACATCTAATGATAATATTGAATCACAATAATTAACTCTGCACCAGTAATAGAATGAAAAATAGCTGTCTAGTGTTTCCCCAGTGATGGAAGAGCAGTAAGTGTCATCACAAAGGTGGTGTTACTTCGATACAGTAGCTTCCTATGTACTTTCTGTATTCTACAGACGTGAACATACTGAGAGTGCTCAATTATGTGTATTACTAATAATTAATAATGAGCAGAACTGGTAAACTATAGCAGTGACCTGCAGGGGGTCGCCTTTGCACATATTTTTCAGGATATTTACTACCGGCCTCTAGGGCAGGGGTTCTCAAACTGGGGGTCGCGACCTCTCAGGGGGTCATGAGGTTGTTACATGGGGGGTCGTGAGCTGTCAACCTCCACCCCAAACCCTGCTTTGCCTCCAGCATTTATAATGGTGTTAAATATATTTAAAAGTGTTTTTAATTTATAAGGGGGGGGGGCGCACTCAGAGGCTTGCTGTGTGAAAGGGGTCACCAGTACAAAAGTTTGAGAGCCACTGCTCTAGGGCATGATAGCAGCATGATGCTCTCCATAATCTCTATGCTGTTGAAAATATCTTGTATCCAGTGTCACTGCTTAATTAAAGCAAATGGACTAGTAACCTGGACAACTCAAGGCCTCTCTATCCATAGGACGGCTGTAACATATATAGTCTCAGTGTCTCCAGAGAGACCACCTTCTTGAGAAGTGAGGAGTCAGCTTGCAAGACCTTGGCCTGTATTTCAACAGGGTATTAGAGACAGAAGAGCCAATGGGTTATCTACAGTCATCCTTAGCAGTGACTTCCTAGGAAAAATCTGCCCTTGAATCCATCTTACATCTATCCACCTAGATGTCCTTGTGTTGCACACCATGACCACTCCGAATACTGTGGTGGAAAACGTTCAGATGCTGTTATTCCAAAAATTCAAATGATCTGCTGGCAATAGAGGGTCTATGTACAACACAAAGTTGAGCAATTCTGATTACATCCAGTAGAGGGCAGTAGTGCACATACATGGTGTAACAGGGCAATTTCCTGTGATGGCTTTGGGAGATCTTACTGTCTGACGTTTACGTATCATTGTGAGTCAGGGATTGTATGTGATTGCATGGGGGAGGAGAACCAGGGCTTCTCCAGAGACTAGAACAGTGGGAGGTGATTAGGCAAATTCACTCAGGCGGTAACGCCTCCAGCGAAGTCCCAGCACCTGGAAAGGCTCGCCTAGACTGGCTCATACTGGATTCTCCAGAGACCAACAGACAAAGAAAGGACTGTTGGATAAATAGCCTGAGTTTAAACTGCCTCAGGGCCTTCTTTCTGATCCAGTCAATGGAAAGGACCTTCTGTCCAAGTTGTCCCCCAATTCTTCCCGGAAAGGTCTTTCGCCTACAGAGGTCCCCTAAGACCAATGGGTGACTTCTGGTAAGCTTTTAGCATTCTTGTAGGAACTTGTATTGTTTTTTTAAATATGTTTTCTGTATAATACTTTTACCTCAGGAATAAATGGTGCTTTGTTAGAAAGGGCTGTGTGGTAACTTGTAACAGCTGGCAACTTCGCTGTTTGTAAGTTTGCAAAGAGAAAGCAAAGTGCAGATGCTGGCCTATTTAGGCAGTCTGGCTTGCTGGGGATATCCCAGTGTAGGCAGGGAACTGTGCAGCCCTGGTCAGGAGGGAGAGAGACATGGGTCTTTACCCAAAGAGGTGACAGCTGAGGAGCTGAGAGCCTAGCATGGGTGCCTTTGGTGGACCACAAGGGGGAATACAGGTGCAGTTGCCCTGAACTGTGACACATGGTAGTGCAGTAGCACCTAGGAACCCCAGGGTACGTCTTCACTACCCGCCGTATCGGCAGGTAGCAATCGATTTATCCGGGATCGATATAGCGCGTCTCGTTAAGACGCGCTATATCGATCCCCGAACGCGCTCACCGTCGACTCCGGAACTCCACCAGAGCGAGCCGCGGCCGTTGATCCTGCGCCGTCTGGACCCCAGGTAATTCGATCCAAGATACTTCGACTTCAGCTACGCTATTCACGTAGCTGAAGTTGCGTATCTTGGATCGATCCCCCCCCACCCCCCAGTGTAGACCAGCCCCGTGTCACAGACTGGAACCCCACTGTGCCAAGACCTGTATAAACACAGAACTTGCCCCAACTAAAATATACACTTTCACGGCCACCTGACCCCAAATATGTTCTCTCGATTGTTATAACTTTTTACCAGATTCTAACTATGATTTCTATACAAGATTACCACCTAGTCACTGAGAAATTAAAAAAACAACAACAATTACTTCTGTTCTGCTCGAATCCAAACAAATCCACTCTGTACTTCCGTTGCTGGCTCAGCAGCAACACGGAGCTACCAAACATCTTTCCAAGCGTTCTGGTGATAGTCACTGATGACAAAGATGTTTGATAAGAGGCTATAATAATTTCAGCTGCTGTTAAACCCACAGAGCCGTGTTAATTTCAATCCCATTTATAACTCAGTAGGTGAAAATCTATCAACATTTGCCAAATGAATAAAGAAAGGCAAAACCATTGGGGAAAATTAGTTTTCAACCTTTTTTATTTGGGCCCTGTCTAGGTGTCAGATTGGAGAGTGAGGAAGGAAGAAATTGGAGGACTATACTCAGGCTCCATCCATCCACAGTCCCAAACACTGTCCATAATTCCAGGACAGCCGGCTGTTTCTGCTAAAGTGGTCAGAAGTAAAGTATTTAAGAATTAGGCTTCAGAGTTAAAACCCCCCTGAGATGCAGTAGGGAAGTTCATATCTGTTGGATCTGTTGCTTCAGGATGCCTGTCTGCAGACTCAGGCAGATAACTGCATTATGTCACATTGGTGAAGTTTTCCTCATAACCACAAGGGCTTGAAACTTAATTTATTTTAAAAATAAAATCTTTGAGTCTGCAAAAGCTGAGAGGGCATCAGAGAAGCGCTAGTTTTGCATGGCATGTGCCAGATCAGTTCCACTCGTTGATGAAACTGTGGTGGCTATCAGGGAAAAATTACACTGTAGAATGGAATTTTATTTTTCTGAGAGCAATGTGAACCAAACTATGCTACGGCCAAGCCCATCTCAGCTGGCTGGCAGCATGGCTTTACAATATGTTTCCTATTTTTAAATGTTGACTAGACAGGTCAGGCCAATTTTCAAAAGAGCTCAGGGTCAGATTTTCAAGTACTCTGCATTCATACCTGGTGTTGGATCCAGCATCCATTGGGGTGCTTGCTAAAGGGCGGATTTGCAAGAGCTTAGTGCCCAATATCTACAAGATGTGTAGAGCCCCTTTGAAGAAGATGTTCACTTATTTTGATGCCTCAGTGGGAACTTGGATCCCCACTTGTAGGTGTTGAGCACTTTTGAAAATCTTGGCTGCAGATAACTAGGGTGTGGGTGAGATCTGTTCCAAAAAGATCTGTCCGACAGGATGGGAGATGGGGTGAAAAACCGCCACCTTCTAAATCCTGGCCCCGAGGCAGCTAAATGTATCTGTTGACCTGGGAAACAATCTGGGAATAAACAGGGCTAAGGGCATACATTACATGGAACCCTGTCAGCAGATGAAGATCTCTCTTTAGACATTGAGCATTCTGTCAAAATGTTGTGCAACAAATATCCTTGTTCCTCTACCCCAAGAAAGGAAGGGGGTCATCAGTGGGCCAAACATCAGAGCATAATAAGGCTCCTATCTCACCCCTTGGCTGAGTGTCCACCCCCCTCACCTTAGCCAAGCCTTATAATATATAATATAGTATGGGCAATGGGGGGGGACTCCTAGACCTTCCCCCTCCCGCCCCCCAATAAAGGCAGCTTTGGCCAATGGCAAAGAGCCTGGCCTGCCTGGGGTTAGAAAAGGTGATTGGTGGAACAGCAGGACATAAGGGGTGGTTGTGGGGTGAGGAGGGCAGATCAGAGGGGTGCCCCCTGGGGAGCTGGGGGGAGGAAGATCAGTGCAGGGAAGGCCCCAGCAGAGGAGGGAGGGGGAGGGCAGCAGTACAGTTCAAAGAGAGGAGCACCTGGGGGTGAGGGGCAGGTTAGAGAGAGGAGTCCAGGGCCAGAGTATGTATATGGTGGGGTAACCTGGGAAGGGCACAGGGTGTGGGGCAGAGGATCATCATGGGGGAGGGGAGCAAGCGGGGAGGGGGCAAAGGGTCCTCCTGGGGGAGAGGTGGCCGGGGGAGTCCCAGGGGAGGGAGCACAGTGGGGGGGACATGGGGAGGGGAGCACGGGACACAGGGTCCTGGGGGTGCAGGCAGAGGGAGGGAGGGGAGCATAGTGGGCAGGAAGGGGGTGGGGTTCCCTGGGGCACAGGGGAAGGGGGGGGGGGGGGGGGGTCTGGGCATAGGGGAGGGGAGCACAGGGGATGGACAGGGAGGGGGCTGATCCACTGAGGGTCTGGTGGGCGCAGTAGGGGGCAGGGGTCCCAGGGCACAGTCAGGGGGTGGGGAGCAGGGGGGGTAGATGGGCCGGTAGCACGGGGGGGGGGCGGGGGG
>NC_048305.1:105281380-105341179 GCF_013100865.1 Trachemys scripta elegans | reverse complement strand
GCTTCCCCCCTCCGCCCGTGTCCTGGGGGGCCACCCAGCCAGCTTCCCCCCTCCGCCCGTGTCCGGGGGAGGGCACCCAGCCAGCCCCCCGCCTCTGCCCGTGCCTGGGGGGGGGGGCACTCACCCGGCTCCCTCCACCCGGCTCCCCCCTTCTCTGCCCATACCCGCCCAGCTCCCCCCTCCTTCTCCTGTGCCCAAGGGGGACCTGCCCAGTTCCCCCCTCTCCGTTTGTGCCAAGGGGGGGCACCCGCTCAGCTCCTCCTCCTGTGCCCTGGGGGGGCACCCAGCCAGCTCTCCCCCTTTCCACCTGTGCCCAGGGGGGCACCCAGTCAGCTCCCCATCACCCATGCCCCAGGGGGACCCGCCCAGCTCCTCCGCCCCCCTCTCTGCCCATATCCGGGGGAGGGCACCCTGTGGTAGTAACTCCGCATGGGGGCTGGCTGGGGTGTGGGGCTGGTGCATGGTGCTCTCACCACCTCTGTTGCTTGAAGCCCTAAGCACTGCCCCAGCTCCAGGCACTGCAGCCCCGCCACCCTCTGCCCAGCTGGGTGGGTGCCTGGCTGGCACCCGAGGTCTGCACCAGGCAGGGCAGGAGCTGGTCTTCCCCTCTAGTGATGGGTGCGCTTGGTGCCAGAGCAGAGTGCCTGGGGCTGGCTCTCCCATTGCCTGGGTCCGATCCCCTCCCGCAACGCAGGTGTGGAGGAGAAACGCGGGTCACCTGGTGAACCCCACCAGGGATAAACTCCCTTGCCAGTGCTGTTCACCCGAGCTCCAGCTGGGAGGTTGGCCCAGTCAGGACCTGCTGTTAATGTCTCTCCACCTCTGACGTGGCTCTGCCATCCTTTGAGTAGACAGGTGGGATTCATCTAGATCAGTGGTTTTCAAAGTTTTTGGGCTCTGTTCCCCTTTCCAAATAACATAGTCTACCGCGTACCCCCATCTGAGACAGGTGTATTGTTGTGACCCTGTGATTAGATTGCCAAGTCTTCCTAAATGAAATGCGTTGTCTGCCATTACAGGATTTTTCTCGTGTACTCCCCAAGAGCTTGTGTACTGCTAGGGGTACGCGGACCCCAGTTTGGAAACCACTGATCCAGATCCTTCTGGGGCCGAGTCATTGATCTTCAAGCTATAGATTTTGCCGCTATTGCCTTCTGCCTCAGGGTACTCACCCCTGCCTCTTGTACTTCTTACAGACTTCTTACAACATACATCAGTGAGTGCCGAACAGGACACTGTTGCTCATGGTGCTGATCAATGCCCTCGGATTGTTTCCTTGTACACCCGGTTGCTTATTCTTAGATTGTGCGCTCCTTAGGGCGGGGGCTGTTTGTTCTGTGTTTGTACAGCTCCTAGCACAGCGGTGTCCTGGTCCATGGATCAGGCTTTTAAGTGCTACAGTAAAGTACAAATACATTGTTTAAAGGGGCTCAACAAAGCTAGGAAACCCTTCAGTATTTGATGCTGAATGCCTCCCAGAACACTTCAGTGCATTGGAAGGGGGTTGCTCTTGCAGGTTGCGGGGTTAGGAGACCTGAGTTCTGTGTAGGTCCAGCGGGACCTATCTTGGGGGTGGGAAGCAGTGACTTTACAGGGCTGAGTCATTCACCTTCACAAAGTGCTTTGAAGGTTCTGTAGAAGGGCCAAAACAATGAACAGTAATTTAAGTACCTGTCTCTGCTTGCTGGGATGCCATGAGATACCAAAGCCACCATTTACCAGCACAGAGTTGGGGTGAAGTAAACCCGACACATTGGAAAAGCGATCAGCGTTCTTCGCTCAGGGTTGTATGTAGCTCTTATGCCTAGGGGATAAAAACAGGAACGCTAACTTTAAAAAGGTGCTCGATTTGTATGAGTATTAGAGAGCAGTCTTTCAGTTTATACCAGGTACTCTCAAAACTCACGGTAATGAACAATCACTGTTAAAAGTCACATGCTACAGCATAAGTTGACCCCATATCAGTGAGACTACTTAAGAGTTAGGGGAATGTTTCCATATTCCAGAAGGGAAATTAATTTTGTAAAATACTATTTCAGTAGTGGGATTTGTCCTTGTCTTTTTGATCTAAGCATTTAGAGAACCTTAATTGTCATCAGAGCCCCGCCTGTGTGCGATAGTAATCAGTAGCGCTCGCGCTAGGGGCTCCCTGTGAGTGGGAGCTATGGATTAGGGGGAAGGGTTAGGTGTCTGGGGCCTTCGGAAAGAAGAAGTGGCAGAGATGGAGAAGTCTGAGGGCCTGATCCTCAGCCCAGTGAAGTCAGGGGAAAGTCTTCCATTGACCTCAGTGGGCTTTGGAGCTGGCCCTAAGCAATTGTGCTGAAATGACAGGTGGAGTATTTAGCACATAACCCTAAAGGAGGGTATGGATGGGTTGACTCATCCCTGGAGCCTCACCCCCATAGCTGGACATGACATAGCAGCCAAGTCTCCCCAATCTAGTGCGCCCCACTGATAGCTGCTATGGCCCTGTAGTGGTCAGCCTCTTCTCATGCCAGCCCTCCAGCTAGGTCAGATTTTGACCTCTCTCTTCTGGGCCAATAAACAGGACTCAAACATAACTCATCACCCTTAGCAGGGCTCGCTCCTTGGCAGACTCTTCAGGGCTCTATTCTGCATGGTTGGTCTCCTGGCCTGGTGCTGCGCATCACCTCCCAGGGCTTTCTACCTGAAGCCCAGCTCCTAATTCAATAGTGCGTCTCTCTCTTCCCCCCCCACCCCCATCAGGGTGTTTCTGCACCATCTTTCCCAGTAGTCAGCAGGGGAACCCAGGCCCTTCCTCTCCCCTGAGTTCCAGTCCAGGGACCCTGCAGCCAACAGCTGAGATCTGCTTCTGCTGCCTCCCTTGACTTCTTCCTACTGTGGCCTTCCCCAGAATCCCCTCCTGGGCTTCTGTACATCTGCCACCCACCAGGCCCTTCCTTCAATCTCCAGCCACCAGAGAGAGTATAGGATCCTTTCCCCTCTGGGCTTCTTCCCTTTATGCTCGTCACCCACCTCCTCCTGCAGCTGGGCCTCGTCTTCAGATGGGCCTTCCCAGCCCTGGTGCCTTCATTAAGCTCTCTAGCTCCAGTTTAACCCTTTTAGTGCCAGTGTGGGGTATCTGAGTAGCAGCCGTGTTAGTCTGTATCCCCAAAAAGAACAGGAGTACTTGTGGCATCTTAGAGACTAACAAATGTATTTGAGCATAAGCTTTCTTGGGCTACAGCCCACTTCATCGGCTGCATAGAATGGAACATATAGTGAGGAGATCTATATACATACAGAGAACATGAAAAGGTGAGAGTTGCCCAACCAATTCTTAATTAAGATGAACTGTTGTCAGCAGGAGAAAAGAACTTTTGTAGTGATAATCAAGATAGCCCATTTCAGACAGTTTGACAAGAAGCTGTGAGGATACTTAACATGGGGAAATAGATTCAATGTGTGTAATGGCTCAGCTCATCTTAATTAATTAGCCTCTTAGAGTTGGTTGGGCAACTCCCACCTTTTCATGTTCTCTGTATGTATATAGATCTCCTCACTATATGTTCCATTCTATGCATCTGATGAAGTGGGCTGTAGCCCACGAAAGCTTATGCTCAAATAAATTTGTTAGTCTCTAAGGTGCCACAAATACTCTTGTTCTTTTTAGTGTGGGGTAGATAGCCCATCACATGAGGCTTCTTTCTTCCCTACCCCCCTGGTAACCTGTTTCAAGGTATAAGTGGGTGATCAGCTGGGGATCAGAAAAATCTCCACTTCTGGGCTACAGCCAGGTATAGTATGTGGCAGTCTTCATTCTTTTGATTATTTGCTTTTGGCCACTGTTGGAGACTCGGCTAGTTTGCCCCTGTGTCTGTTCTAATGTGGCAGTTTCTGTGTTCTTGGATCCTTAGCCAGAATCCAAGATGCAAATCTCTTGAACTTTGGGGAAGTTCTGGTTAGGATCCAAACTTCTTTGCAGCTTGGGCCCATCTTTACTTCAAGGGGCTGATCCCTGACTGGTGCCAAGGGCCCTCAACCCCCTGCTCTGTTTGTCAGAGGAGAAGCTTGTCTCACGGGATCTGCTGCCAGAAGGGATGTCACACCTTTCTCCTACCTCACACTGGACCCAGTGAAAAGCTGTTTGTTACTTACCCCTGCCCCGAATATGACTTGTGCATCCCATGCCCCTGCCAAACGGCTTGTGCGCTGTGGCTGATGCGGGGTTGCTCAGAATCTAGGCTCCTGGGGAGGAGAAATCTACCGAGGATGACACTGGGTTGTGCCTTGCATGATGTGTAAGCAGTTGTCTGGGGGAGAAAAACTTCCCCCCTTTACTTCTCACTTACTGTAGAATTGCAGGGCTATCAGAAACTTGCCTGTAGAAGCTGCCATGTTCAGGTGAGCCTTCTTTACCCTAGATGTGCGGAATTCTTCTTGTTGGTCCTCACTGCAGTGCCCCCAGACACACTTGGGCAGGCGCAGAGATGGAAGGACATAGTAACATGGTTGTGGCTTTGCAGTGGGAATATTCACTCCCGGCCTAAATTAACTTGAGTGCTTGGACCAGGCTGCTGATTGATTGTGCAGTGCAGACCTAGCTGAGTGTGTAATTTGGTTGACTTAACACATGATCCATGTTAACACCTGCCTCCACACTCCTAGCACAACACTCAGGCTGCATCCTGGTTCTCACAGCTCTGCTGCTGTACGGATTCGGCCTTCTAGCAGTGCCTGGGTAGTGAGGTGAGACAGTCCTAGCTCTCTATGCAGGGAGACAACCTGAAAAAAGTCCACCGTGGGAGACACCCGCTTGCCTCAGCCCTTGGCCCCAGCAGTTGAGGCAGTAAAGGAGAGCTGCCTGTGTTTTCCCAGAATGCACCAGCACAATTACACAGTGTGGTGGGTGTGTGGCCAATGCACAGTTGTACTGGGAAAAAATCCTGTGTGCATGCAATGATCGGTATCGGCTGTAACCACATCAGAGTAGTGTGTCTGTATTTTGGCTATGGTAAGATACCAAGCTCCTCTCACAGTCCTAGGAATTGTCATATGGGTTTCGGACGGTGGCCATCTAGACCAGTATCTTGTCTGACAGTTGCCAGTTCCAGTTGCTTCAGAGGAATGGCAACACACCCTGTAGTGGACAGCTGTGAATAACCTGCCTGTACAGGAGGCTTTTTTCCTACTAGCTGCTTTCTCAGTTAGCCATTGGTCAGCTTATGACCTGGACAGGAAGGTTTATCATTACGTCAGGCAGGGTTTTTAGACAGCTTGTGAATGAGATAAAGGACGTTCCAGCCGTGAAGGCACTAGTCTTGGATTTGGGGGAAACTGTTCAGTTCTTGCTCTGCCACTGATTTCCCGTGCGAGCTTGAAAGTCGGGCCTGGTCTACACATAAACGTGTTGCTGGCATAGCTGGGAATGTGAAATAATATCACCACCCGAGGAACCGACACAGCTGTCCTTGCAAAACCCCTAGTGTAGGCTTGGTTATATTACTAACAACCCCTTTGGCAGTATTGCTTATTTAGTTGCCCATGCAACCATAATTCAGTCCTCTTGTGTGTATGCTTTAGGATCCGTTCTTTAACTACACAATTGTAGGGATAGCTCAGTGGTTTGAGCATTGGCCTCCTAAACCCAGGGTTATGAGTTCAATCCTTGAGGGGGCCATTTAGGGAACTAGGGTAAAAATCTGTCTGGGTAAAAAATTGGTCTTGCTTTGAGGAGGGGGTTAGACTAGATGACCTCCTGAGGTCCCTTCCAACCCTGATATTCTATGATTTTTTCCATGGGACCTCTGCCTCATTCATTGCACAGAATAGACCTGCTCTGGGGTGGAGCAGGGTTGTGTGCAAAGGAGGCTGTTGTTTAGAGGATCCCTGCCTCATCGGTTGTGGAAGGTCTGTAGTGCTGCGGCAGGGGATGCAGGAAGATGCCCTGGAGAATTGGATTCTGTCCCTGCCTCTGTCACAGTGTGCCTATGGGATGCTAGTCAAATCACCTTAAACCAAACTTTTCACAGGAGGTCACTAACTGTGTGTTCCTCATTTTCTGGGTAACTGACTTGAGACCCTGGGATCTGATTTGAAGAAGGACGTTGCAGTTGCAGTTAGTGGGAGCTGTGCTTTGAACACACAAAGTGCTATATCATGCTAGGCATCTCAATTAATGGATATTTTTTGAGTAATCTCTCCAATGGGGATAATCGCATTTCCTCATCTCACAGGGGTTGGGAAAAGTAATTGCAGTGTGTGAAGCACTCAGATACCCTACTGATGGGCACCACAGAAGAGCCCACGAGGCAATGAATAACATTGTCTTCAGAGCCGGGTTTGAATAGTGTGCAGTAAATAAGGCCCAGGGCAATACATTGAACGATATGGAGAAAACAATATTGAATAGCTGTTCATTGATTTTGCACCATCCGTCCTTTGCCCTGAATGAGGCAGAGGTCCTGTGGAAAAAATATCATCTGATCATGTAATTGAAGATTGTGTCGTAATGCAGCTGCACAAGGAAGCTGGATTAAAGTTGCATGAGCAGCCTTAATTCTGACTTTGCCTAACATTGAAGTTCTTGGCTTTGCAGCGTTCATGTTCTTTTCATGTAGGTTTCAGAGTGTGTGTGTGTGTGTGTGTGTGTGTGTGTGTGTGTGTGTGTGTGTGTGTGTGTGTCATCTAGAACTCAGGGTTTTTGGAACATCCTTTGACCCTCTTTGCCTCTGTGACCCCGTTTCCACCAAGGAAACTTTCTAAAAATTGCCAGCCGTAGTCACCCTGCTGCAGCTCCACCAGCACGTGCAATGTTGGGATCTCTAGTGCAGGTGAGGCTTCGGCAGGTGCTAAGTGCTGCCGTTAGGGGTAAAACTCTAAAGTCCTTAATGCCCATTTGCAGAAGTTACGCAGGCTCCTGACTTCCAACGAGACTCTGTCTTGTCTAGTCACAAGAGTTTTAGTGCTCTAACTATATTGGTACAAGCTTTAGTATGAGCAAAACTGTACTGGTATAAAAGTGCCTGTATGGAAAGGAGAATAAACTACAGGTGCAAGGCCCCGTAACTGTGTCCACATTAGGGCTTGTACTGGTTTACGTATTTCAGTTAAGTCCCCCCAACTGACGTAGTTGAACCAATACAAAGTTTGTGTAGACCAGGCCCTGGAAGCTTCTGTCACTTTTGAATTTGTTCCTCTAGACCAAGCTGAGCAGGGCTACATGGCACTTCTAAAAATGGCTGGGGCAACAGCCCGCATGCCTATCCAAGGACTTCCAACATTGCTAACACTCGTACCTATCCGGTCCCACTACTGCAGTCAAGCTAGAACTCTGGCAAAGTCTGCCTGGGGATCGGTATTTAAAGTGCTAGAGACTTGCATGCACGCCCATTTAAAGACCTCTTTCTTTTGTTTAAAAAACCAAGGGACTTGGGAGGATCCCTCTGGAAATGTTTCGGCTGCTGCGAGCCATTTGTTATAACTTGTCCGTTCATTCTCTGCCGAGAGAGCGAGGATTTGGCCTGTGTTCGCTTCTTTCAATAGTGTCTTTCTTTGCTGCCTTTGGAAATCCGCTTCCTTCGGCAGCATTGGGCTTGATTTTAAAAATAAATGTGTAGAGTATTTTGGTCCATGAAGCCAGCTTGTTCTCCCCGCCACCTTGGGCTGTGCTGGGGTTGCTTTGTTTGTTTTGCTCCCAGGATAGACGTCTCCACTAGGCGTCTGGGCAGCAGCAATGCATAAAGCTTGGATTGTCAGAGCTCCAACTCCCTCCCATGCTGTCTCATCGCTGTCCTGAGGCGAGAGATGCATAGAACCGTGGTGTGCACAGGAGTTAAGGTGGAACGGGCAGTGCTAGCTCCCCTTGCCAGCTCTGCGTGAGGTGGAAGGCCTGTGATCTCAGAGAGCCTGCGTTTACAGCCCAGCCTCGACAGAAGAGCTTATCTTGGAGGGCAGGAATGTGGCCCCCGAAGCTAGCACTGCCTCGGAAGGGAAGAGAGGCCTGCTCTGAAAACTCCACTTGGGCAGGGTCTCCGTTACAGGGTGAGGCTGCACTTTAGATCCTGTTAGTTCCCCTTGAGGGCACCCCCTTGCTTCCTTCCTCTCCTACCCCTCATGGGCTAGCTCTGTGGGCTCCAGCCCCCTGGTCACCAGCTGTCAAACTGACAGGCCCAAGTGAGTTTGCACCTGCAAGCCTTTTTTTCCCTTCAGGAGCCTGTGATAGCAGCTGATTAAAGGGACTCAAACCGCTTCTTCAGAACAAAGCCTTGTGCAAGACAATCAGAGGCAAGGCCGGTCCACCTGTTTCCCCTTAGGTAAGCCTTAGTCGTTCATTGCACGCTTTAGAAAGTCCCATTGAGCCGTTACTTGTCTCCCTAGGCTGCAGTTAGCGGAGCAGCTCCTGACGGCCCACTGAACCCTCCCTTCTTCCCTAGGCCAGCGTCTCCAAGGTTTGAGTAACCCCGCTGAGCCTAGCGTCGGGTCTGTGACGAATATACCTTGCTAGACAGGCAGGGGACATTCCCCAATTAATACCTGCCTCATTGTTTCCTCTGTGACCCTTGGTATTCTCTGGACTGTGCCGCAACTTTATCATTGATTCGCTTCCTCCTAATGGCCTCCTTTCATTTAAATCCCTATTGTCAAACAGGATAACCAAAGACAGGCAAACTGAGGCACATCGGAGCTAATGCACAGAGCTCCCTCACTCTCCACAGGGAGCAATAACCTAGCACGTGCAGGGGCAGGAAGAACGTTTCTGCAAGAGAGTCTCTCCAGAGACGAGGATAGTAGAGGGGCCTGTGATGGTGAAGGATGGGAGAGGCGAGTGGCTCTGCTGTGACCCCTCTGCCATCCCTGAATCAATCCATCGCAATTTGTTATGAAGGGTGACCAGTGTTTCCTTTAACAGTGAAATGTGTTAGTGCTGTGAAGCTTTTGTTTTAAAACTAGTCAGCCCCCATCCCCCCGGCGTATGTCTTAGTGAGGGAAGTGACCAGGATTGTCTGGGTAGCGAGCAGTGCTCAAAGATGGAAGAAAAAGGAGCTCAGAGTAAGATGGGGGAGCAAGGACCCCACCTTGTGACACTGCAGGACAAGCTGAGATGGGCTACAAGGGAGTAGGAGAATTTAAGGGGGGCACCGTGCTAGGTTGCAACAGACTTACTGTGTGATGTTGGGCGAGTCCTTTACCTCCTGTGCCTCTGTTTGCCCATCTGTAAAAGGGGGCTGTGGACACTGGAAAGCGCGTGAAGATCTGCAGACGAGAAGTGCTAGGTGGCATTAGTGCCGAGAAGCAGACTGTTTCCTCTGCCTCCACGGCCCAGGAAATCCTTGGCCACCATTGCGGGAAACGCCAGCAACGCTGCCAATTGCGGGAATGGTTTTTGTGATGTGGACACTTAGCCTCTTATGAAACCACCAGCTCATTTCACACCGGTCCCCAAGCAGCCATCGGACAGTAGTGACCTCTGGTCCTTACAACCCATGGCTGGATTTGGAGCGGCAGTCAAGAAGTGACTGATGCTGTAGTCCGTCCCCTAGACCTCTGGATCATCCCATTCCCCTGGTGGGGTTTGGTTTTGTAGTGGGGATGTGGGTGAGACTTGTACTTGTTGTGGTGCTGGATACAGAGTTATAGCTGGCTGATGCACAGGGGCCCCATTGTGGGGGTTAGTTTTCTGGTGACACTCCGAATGCTTTCTTGCTGGTGGCTCTCACTCTTGTATTTTAAGGATCAAGGCCAGGTCTCAGCTGATGCCAAGTCTTCTGTCTATTCTTTGATTGATTAAGCTTGCAAGTTACAACAAGGAACCGACTTTAAAATCCCAGCTGGGTGGGCACCCAGAGCGCAATCTCCGCAGTCCCTTGTGGGGAAGAGAGCCCAGTCGCTATAGCATGGCCCATGGACAGTGCCCAGGTGTGAACTAAACAGAGGGACAAGGCTTGGCAAGAGGAGATTCCCAGAACCCCTCTCCCAGGGGCGAGGAGCAGGGTGTCCTGCTCTCACGGGATCTTTCGCTGACTGGCAGCAAGGACGTCACTTGATCAAGAGCAGCCCTGAGCCAACCTTCCCAACCTTCGTCTCAGCATTAGGTGCGGGGCCTCCGCTGGCTAAGCCGTTGCCTCCCCCTCTGAAGCGATACTTGTTTACCCTCACACCTGTGCTCAGCATCACAAACAGCTTCTGAGCTTTGCTCTTCCCATTATTCCGCCTCCGAGTGTCACCAGACCCTGGGGGTGGCCAGCCTGCGGCTCCGGAGCCACCTGCGGCTCTTCAGAGGTTAATAGGCGGCTCCTTGGATAGGCGCCGACTCCGGGGCTGGAGTTACAGGCACCAACTTTCCAATGTGCCGGGCAGTGCTCACTGCTCAACCCCTGGCTCTGCCCCAAGCCCCAGCCCCCACTCCACTTCTTCCCCCAAGGCCCCCGCCCCTTCCCGAGTCTGCTGCGCCCTTGCTCCTCCCGCCCCCCCAGCCTCCTGCACACCACAAAACAGCTGATCGCGGCGGGCGGGAGGCGCAGGGATGGAGGGTTAGGTGCTGATCAGCGGTGCTGCCGGCGGGTGGGAGACACTGGGAGCTGCTGGGGGGCTGCTGACGTATTCCTGTGGCTCTTTGGCAATGCACATTGATAAATTCTGGCTCCTTCTCAGGCTCAGATTGGCCACCCCTGCCATACCCGATCAGACCACTGGTGTCTCTAGGCTGGTCCCTGGTGCTGGTCTTTTTTTGTTGGCACCCCATTGGAAGGGCTTAGTGCAAGATACATCCCCCAGACAGGGCTGAAATGCATGTGAGGGGGGAATGGCTGTCCACTGGCACTCTGCTTCCTGTAGCTACCGGCTAGGAAGTCAGACTCTCCTGCTGGCAAGCGTGCGGACATAGGGGCTGGAACTAGGGGCGCTGGGGGTGTGGTAGCACCTCCTGGTTTGAAGTGGTTTCCGTCATATCCAGGCTTTACAGTTTGGTTCAACGGCTCTCAGCCTCCCCACGATACAAATTGTTCCCGGCGTGCTGTGACCTTTCCTGGGAGGGTGCGTTAGCACCCGGGAGGCCGGTGCTGTTTGTTTTACAAGGCGCTACCCTGCCACTGTCACAGGAGACAGTTCCTGGCTCTCCACTCTCAGCGGCTGTTGAGACTGTCACATCGATATGTAAGCTGTCTCCCTCCCATGCCTTTTACGCTTGCTCCTTCCTGGCTTGTCCTCAAGCCCAGGCACTGTGTCTGGTTCATTAGGACTCTGAGTAACTCATTAGCCTGGTCTTCATCTCTTTAAATGTTTGCTTGGGTAATTGTAGTGCCCATGAACGGAAAGGGCTGGTGGCCTGGCTCTAGAGGCGTGCAGGTTTTTTCCTGATATGCAGCTCTCAGCGTGCCTGCGTCCCAGCCCCTGCTAGTCCAGTGCCGGGGCTCTGAGCAGAGACGGACACTTTTACCCTGTGCCTTTGCTTTTGGGGGTGGACTCAGTGGAAACGAGGCTGGTTCCACTGAACTCCTCCCGGAGCAGGTCATGCAGCCTGAGGTGGTGCATTTCCCCACGGTGCCAGCTCGTGCCTTCCCGGCTGCAGGCTGCACACGTACACAGGCAGGAAACCTCGTCTGGGCAAGTGTGGTCAGGTTCAGAAAGTGTCTTCAGGGCTGGCGTATAGGATGCCAGCTAGAGTCGTTTGAACCCGGACTTCCCCTGGTGAGGGGAGGGCGGGTTGGAGAGGGACTGTGCTCACTAGTTATATACTGAGCGGTATGTTTACCATGGGCTGCAGGAAGTGCAGGGTTAGTGACGCAGCCTTTAAGTAAAGCAGGATTCTCTGACAGAAGAGCCTGAATCCTAGGGCTGCGGCATGGACTCCTTGATCATCTTCTGATGGAGAAGGCGGTGAAACTCTGCACCTGCTGGACACAGCCCCCAGCTGCCAGCATCTGCTATCTGCCTACCAGGGACTGGTCAAGCATTCTCTGCCAGCATCTCTGCACCCTCATCCTCAGTCCAGTACTCCCCCCTGCAAACCCTCTCCAGGAGCCCCTGCCTTGTCGGTACCGGCCCCCGCTTCCACAGCTCCTCCCCCAGACCGCGGTAGAGCTCCAAGGGGAAGGAGAAGCAGAGTTTGGGGAAGGGGGGGGGGGGAGAAGAGGCACAGAGACTTTCTGCACACGCCCTGTCTCCTTAATGCCAGCCGCTGATGCTCACAAACTCCTCCAGCACAGCTGCTGCCCGAGGGTGAACTTACTTCTCTTGATGCTGAGTGATGGGGTTTCTGCAGAGCCAGCTGCCGTATTCCCATCTGTGCTACAGTGTAGGGGCTGGGGTTGTCCTGCGGGGCTCATGGGCAGGGGGCTAGCAGTGATTCCTAGGTTAGGCAGGGGAGCGAGGACCTCCAGAAAGCACTGGATAGTCCTTTAATGACCACTGAATATTGGCCTGGGTAGCCAGGAGCATATCAAGAGTGGAGGAGGTGGGCAGGGGAGGCAAATTGCAATTGGTCTAAGACTCGGAAGGGACTGAGTGCACGTGCTGCCTCCCCCTGCTGAAACCCTCCAGACCTAAACACCTCGCTGCTGCAGATAAGAGAGGGCACATGCAGCCTTCGCCGTAAGGCGGCCAATTCAAATCCAGCCCAGGTCAGCAGTGCCTGACAGCTTTCCCCCCGATCAGGAGCTGGTGGGCAGGCATCCCGTCTAACAACCCATCTCAATTGGCTTCCTGGGCAGAATCAGAAGAGGTGCCCCAGAGTGAATGGGTCAAGGAGATTGACCTCCTCACGCATGGGCTTCCCAGGGCAGGGTTGAGGGGGAGCATAGAGGTCCCTGGCCCTGCCATTGTATGTGCTGTATCTGCTCGGTGGATAAAGAGGGGACAAGCGAGCACCTTTCCCCAGCAGTGATTCCAGTGGGAAGAACAAAGAGAACAAGAGACAGATGCACTCAGACTGCTCTTAGATAAATGTCTATTAGGGATGGTCTAGGCAGTACTTGGTCCTGCCATGCGGGCAGGGGACTGGACTCGATGACCTCTCGAGGTCCCTTCCAGTCCTATAATCTATGAATCTATATGAATCTATGCTCTATACTGAAGGTCCCATAAACCCATCAGACTAGTTAATGCCGTGCCAGTCAGTCACCTGCCCCCCGTGTAACAGATACGCATCAGAGTCCCTCTGACCCTTGCTGTGCATTTGATCCATTGGGGTTTGACCAGGTGGTTGCTGCTTTATTGACTGGAGCTGGAAATATCTGCAGGAGCAGCTGTTGAGATTTCCTCCTGGTCCCTGACCTTTGGAGGAAGATCCAAGTCCGTTGTCCGGCACTTAGGGAGCTGGGAGGGCACAGGCCTTGCTCGGGGTTGAAGGGTCATATGGAGCTGCTAAGTGCTTGTCAGCAGAATGCTGGGCGTCCTGAGAGTCTAGGACAGTGGTTGGGTTTAAATATAAACCTGGTCCCTGCAGGCTGGAACCAGCTGTGCCTCCCACGCAGCTCAATCTCACAGGGGAACAAAGGACCCTGCTACCTCGGTCGTCTCAGCTGGGGAAAGGAGCCTGGGTCCAGGCCCATCTGCTGCTGGCCATGCCCTAGTTTAATTCAGAGAGTGGCGCTTCCAGCTTTGGACCTGGCTGATGAATTGCTTCCGAAAGGGAGCTGGGGTGGGGGGGCCTCCTGGCTGGGATTCCAAGAGACAAGGCACATGGAACTGGGGGGTTCTGGTTCCTCAGGCAGACGGGAGGGCGTCTGTCCCTGTGTGAGGGGAACCCTGCTTGTCTCTGGAATGGCCTTGCAGACCTTTGCTCCGAGCGGGAGGCTGCCTGTGCCGGGAGATGGGGGGTGAAACCCGCTTTACATTGGATTCTCCAGGAAAGCGCAGGCACAAAGCAGAAGCCTTCGGGACAAGGCCCAGCAGCAGCTCTGCTCGCGCCCCTGGTGCAGACGTCTCCAGCCTCACCGAGGAGGCAATTTAGATCTGGAGCTGGTTACAGATTCTTATTTATTCATAAACCCCTCAATCGCTTAGCCTGGCACACTGCAGCCAGATTGCTGCGGCACGGCTGTGAAGTCTGAGCTAAGCCTTTGCAGCTCACCATGTGATGCAATGCTGTTACAATACTATGGCACATTTATAGTGTATTCGCCTCAGAGCTGGTGTCAGCTCAGGTTAACACTGGAGATCTAGTATTGTAACAGCATTGCATCACAGAGCCGTCTGCAATACCTAGATGGCTCTCGGCCTTAGCAGATAGCCCTCTCCTCTCACCGTGGAGTAGGCTGCATTTCCCACCAGTGTCTGCAACGGGGTGCATTTCCCCCCTCAAATGGTTACAACCCTCCTCCTCTAGGACTCCTCTTGGTCAGGAAACTCTCTCCCCTCTGGTTCCCCAGCGGAGGTCATTGCAAGGAGCTGCATCTTTGCTTGTGTTGGTGCTCTCTTTGCCTTTCCTGAAGTGCCGGTTTCCTCGAAGGGAGAGGCTGAATCCAGTAGTTAGAGAAAAGTGCTGAATCTTTGGGTAGGAGAAGGGCTTTACAACACATTTGATATTCAACAGGAAATAGCTGACTGGTGATCATTAGGTTTCAGAGTTAATACCCAGTGAGATGAGTGGGGCAGCTGTTATGCCGCTGAGCTGTTGCTCCAAACTGATCAGAGGCTGTTTTTAAAAGTGATCACATTACAGACAGAAATGTCGTAGTGTTGCATGTCGTAGGTGGGTGCAGTCCCAGAGCACTGCCTCAGGATCTGGAATGGTCCTGCAGGCACCCTGCCTCAGTTTCCCCTTGAATTCTGAGAATAAGCCACTTATACCCACCTACATCCAGACTACAATATTCCCCCTGCCTTGGGACTATTTTATTCAGATTAACCAGCTTCTCTCTCTCCCCCCAGAGCTCCCTTTTAGGGATGTCTACACTGCAATGTAAGCCCAGAGTTTGAACTCAGGTTCAAGCCTAACCCCCCTTCTGTCTACACACAAATCACTCTAACCCAGGGCTCGGATACAGGGTCCCAGGACCCCATGGGGGTGGAGGGTCTGAGCCTGAGTCAAGCTGGGACCCAGGGCTCAAGCCCTATTGCTTTGCAGTGTAGATGCAGCCCCAGTGGACTCATGTTCTGGGAGTGTGCCAAGAGTATCCCACAGGCTGATTTTTCTTTGTCCTCTGGACAGTCAGATTTGGTGGACAGTCAAGTTTTCACTTACTTCACCATGAACAGAGGGCTAGAGTGGCCATATCTTGGAAGGGTGCTAGGAAGTCTGGGATGTGGGACTCAGCCCACATAGTGCAGTGTAGATGCTGGAGCCCAAGGTTAACAAACTCAGGGTCTGCTGCCTCAAATTATTGCTAGCCCTGGGCTTACACTGCAGTGTAGACATACATACCTGTAGATTCAAGGTTTCACAGCCCTCCTTCTTGGGTTTCTTGGGTCTGTGCAGTTCCAAGTTTAGGCTTGAAATTAGACGAAGGTTTCTAACCATCAGAGGGGTGAAGTTCTGGAACAGCCTTCTGAGGGAAACAGTGGGGGCGAAAGACCTCTCTGGCTTTAAGATTAAGCTTGATAAGTTTATGGAGGGATGGTTTGATGGGACAAAGTGATTTTAGTCAATAGGTCAATAACGTTCCATCGCTGGTAATTAGTAACAATGGTCAATGATGGGATATTAAAACTTACTACTGAGAACATTTTCCGGAGGGTCTGGCTAGAGAATCTTGCCCGCATGCTCGGGGTTCAGCTGATCGCCATATTTGGGGTCGGGAAGGAATTTTCCTCCAGGGTAGATTGGCAGAGGCCCTGGAGGTTTTTCACCTTCCTCCGCAGCATGGGGCAGGGGTCGCTTGCTGGAGGATTCTCTGCGACTTGAAGTCTTTAAATCATGATTTGGGGACTTCAACAGCTGAGTCAAGGGAGAGAATTATTCCAGGAGTGGGTGGGTCAGCTTTTGTGGCCTGCATCATGCGGGAGGTCAGACTAGATGATCATAATGGTCCCTTCTGACCTTAAAGTCTATGAGTTCCGGTCCTGGCCCTTCCTGTCCTGTAGACTCTCCCCTCAGGTGCTAGCGGAGTTCTTCCTCGTGGTCTCAGGAGTTTCTTCCCTGGCTTAGCTTGGAGACTCCTTTTCTGAGTCACCCACTCAGTCAGCTAGTCAGGCTCTTGACACTCTCCAGGTGGGTTTAATAACCCCACCCCTGTTTGTGCTGGCTGGGAGAGAGGGGAGCCTTACCCTTACGGGAACAGTGGTCTGGGATAGCCCTGTACCTTCCTTCTCCCAGATGCGAACTGCCCCCAGGACCATCTTCCAATAAACTACCTCCTCTGGCCTTAATGGCCACAGCATCCCGTTAAAGGGTGAAGGCCGCGCTTTGCTCAGCCAACTGTGAGCTGGCTGTAACCACGTACTGGTTAGGAGCAGGAGTGAGTGTTTTGCTGTCGGTGGTGCAGAGCCTCTCCTGTAGCTCCGGGCCCGGGGGTCTGCTTCTTGGAGCAGACAGCTCGGAGTTCTGCTCTAGCTGCTCATGTGACGTTCCGAGTAGCCTCGGTGTGCACCACAGGGACAGCTGAACAGATCAGCGGCTCCAGCTACGCACAGCTTCTTTGAATACCTTCAAGTGCCCCCTTACGTGCTGCTTCCCTGTACCATGCCCTCTAAACCACAGCTCCAAGGAGCCCCTCAAAGACGGTTGCACTAAGATCCCTGCGGGCCACACACCTCAGTGGTCTTGCTGGGGCAGCAAGAAGAGACAAAGCCCAGCCCATCTCACCCAGACCCCCCTGCTAGTTCCATATGCCCCCTCTCCCCTGCAGGAGGGAGGCCCGCAGGCAGAGCTCCTGAAGGGAGGCGAGAACCCCTCTGGCGGGGTGTGTGTGTGTGTGTGGGGCGTGTGTGTGAGTGAGAGAGAGAGAGAGATCTGGTCCCTCAGCACAGCCAGGTAGTCTCTGTAGGCCCTGCCTCCTGGGTACCGCACAACCCCGAGCAGTGAGAGGAGGGCCCTGCCCGCCGTGGGAGTGGGCAGGGGGTACACAGGGACAGATGAAGGGGTTTCCTGTACCCAGGGGTCTGTTGCACCGTGAGCCAGCAGAGACCAGCTCCCCCACGCAATATAAATCGCCTAGAGCTCCCACAGCCCAGCAGCAGCTAAAACCCAAAGGCTGTTAGCCTAGACAAGCCCCTACCTGCACCCCCAACACCCGCTGACTCCCAGGAGCTCAGTCAGCCTCCGGGGCCAACTTCCCTACAGTGGGCTGAAAGGAAGGGAGAGGAGCTGGTATTTCAAGGGCCCCCAGCTCCTCCCCTTTCCCAGCATGCTTTGCCATGGAAAGCGCGAGAGTCAGGCCGTCCCTTTCCCTACTCCGAGAGGGCCTCAAGCCAGCCTCACGTGGCTCCGCACCATGCCCTGACTCCCTCCACCCGTCCGCTCTGAGCGCCTCCGCCTCTCCCTGGAACCAGCGCACCCCAGCCTAGCACTGGGGAACTCAGCCCCCGGGCCCGGGAGCTCAGCGCCTCCTCAGCACGCAGCTTCGCGCCTTCCCGTGGGAGGCAGGGCTAGTCCGCCCAGCAGCGGCAATGAGGGCTGGGCAGTGGCGCAGCCAGCACCTGAGAGGCGGGAGGTCGTGGGTTAACCCCGCACCCTGCTTTGGTTCTCTGAAGCTTGGACTCTAGGGGCACTTTGCTCTTCTGGCCTCCAGCTGGGAGCCTGCCCTGTCCTTGGAAAGGCAAAGCCGATCCTCCCAACTCGGCTCCCCCTTCTCCAGCTAGCCGGCTGGGCGAGCGTCTGCACGCATCTCTGAGCCGCTTCCGAAATTGTGAGCCTGGGGCAGTGCTGGCCCCCCAGCCCCTCTCCTCTCACACCCCCTCCTCCTGCCCCCATACAAGTACTGCCTGTTTATAGTGCAGTCTCAGAGTGAGAGTGTGGGTGGGTGTGTATGATGGGAGGATCTATGTATTCCCAGGCTAGATGGCTGAGAGCTGCCTAGCATAGCCTCAAGAGCTTCTGGCCTCTTACCCAGTGCTTGTGAGTAGGGCAGGGTAGCGGTAGGCACACAACACTTCGGACCCACTATCTTAGACCGTCCCACAGCGCGAGCTTAGCGGGTCCATCTGCCAGTCCCTAAGCCCCTACTTATGCCGGTGTATTTTTCAACCCTGTTATTACTAGATCTTAGTCCTCTGCTGTATATTTCCCTTCAGATATTTATAGGGCTTTCACAATCCCATAAATACCATTTCCTTTAGCCTGTATAAATTTAGCTCCATCAGCCTCTCCCTTCTAAGGCCTCAGCTTGGTGCCTATTGTTGGACACTCTCTCTCTCTCTCTCTCTCTCCTCTCTTTCATGTCTTCTTAACATGCAATGTCCTTGCTGCGTCACCGGCCTCTCTCAGCTCTGTCAAGAGAGCCCAACACGATGCTGGCAGCGTTTCTCCACAGTGTTCCTTGGGAGCCAGATTTGTAAGGGAGACACGATGGGGGCGGGTTAAGCTCTTGAAACCAGCCTGAGCTGGACTGATGCAAATTGCAGCGAGCTTTACCTACGCTAGGGGTTTGTACTGGTGCCAGGCTGCTGATGGCTGGAATCAGGGCAAGACCTACGTGAGTGTAACTGACACCGTCTGGCCTCTCACTGTGTGTGGTGCACCACTTGGGCTCCCCGCTGTGGCCGCAATACTGCAAATACGTACGTGCAGTTGGCATCAGTGGTATTATTAGGGTGACCAGATAGAAAGTGTGACAAATCAGGATGGGGGAGGGGGGTAATAGGAGCCTATATAAGAAAACGCACCATATAGCGGGACTGTCCCTATAAAATCGGGACATCTGGTCACCCTAGGCATTATATATGTGCTTAAAGTTAAGAGCACGAGTAAGTACTTGCAGTATTTTCAGAGTCACTGCTATCCAGGATGTTGTCCCCGATTTTGTAGGTATGGGGTGCATTCCTTGTTGCTAGATGTACAATTTTGCATTTGGCTGTATTAAAACACATTGTGTTTTCACAGACTAGCTTACTGAGTCATCCAGATTCCTCTGTATGTCTGCCCTGTCCTTCTCATTATTGGCCATTCGCCAGTCTTTGTGCCATCTGCATATTTTATCAACAGTGATTTTATATTTACTTCCAAATCATTGATGAAAATATTGAATAGCATCAGGCCTAGTGCCCTGCAGAACCCCACTATAAACACCCCCATTCCATGATGGTTCCCCAGTGACAGCTGCTTTTTAAGATCTGTCAGTCAGCTCTCAGTCCATTTAACATGCGTTTTGATATTGCACAGTGCTAATATTTTAATCAGAGTGACAGGATACTGAATTAAGTGCAGTACAAAACGTATTTATTACATCTACACGGTTGTCTTTATCAACCAAATGTATAATCTCATCAAAGTGAAATCAGATTTGTTTTGACAAGACCTGTTTTCCATAAAACCATGTTGAATGGCATTAATTATATTCCCATTAGTTATTTATTGAATCCTGCATCAACATTTCCATTATTTTGCCCAGGATAGATGTCAGGCTAACCAACATACAGTAAACAGGTTCGTCCTGCTTCCCCTTTTTGAATACAATATTGGCCCAATATTAGCATTCTTCCAGTCCTGAAATTTCCCTGCTATTCCAAGATTTCTTAAAATTTAACATTGGTGGGCCAGAAGTCTCAGTCAACTCTTTTGGAATTCTTGGATGCAAGGTATCTGCGCCTGCTGATTTTAAAATGTCTGTTTCTCGTAGATGTTGTCTAACATCCTCCCCCGTTACCAAGGGTCTGGAAAGTAGTTAATCATCCTCATATGATTACGTCATTCTCCTTCTTTACGGATACAGAACAGAAATATTTATGGAACATTTCTGTCTTTTCTGCATCATTAACAATTTTACCATCTCCATCTAGTAATGAGCCTCTATCATTAAGATTCCTTTTGTTTCTAATATATTTAGACACCTTTTTAATTTTTCACCCTCGTGTCCTTAGCTTCCCTTATCAATATTTTACCCTTCATAACTTCTGATTTATAATGATTGCTATCTACTTCCCCTTTTTGTCCTTTTATGTTTTTTTTTTTTTTAATTTATTTTAAAATGGCACCTTCACTTCCCGATTGAACCAGGGTGGGCTTTCTTTTGCGGTCATCCTCTTTGTTGACTGTGGAATTGTGGCTCTGTGGCCTTCGGACACACTCTTCTTACTGAACTCCCAGTATTGAGGTGAGCGTGGAGAGGTTCCAGAGTCACGTCCATCCTGCACAGTGCGATAGGAGCGGGAGGTTTGACGGTGGAGCTGATTTGGCTCCATCTGATCAGGCATCCTGCCTTCGGTAGAGACCAGCGCCTGCTGCTCCAGAGGCAGGCTTGCTGCCCGGACCCCTTCTCTGGTCCCTATTATTTGTGCGATGCTGTATGCCAACTGGGGATTGGTTCCTGCCCTCCCTCCCTAGCCCACCTACACCCTGGGTCCCCTATCTGATGTGGCATGGACATCGCCCCTTTCAGCGTTTCTTTCTTTCTTTCCTGCACTAGGAGATGGGCAGGAGACCCTGACTGACCAGGCGGTGTCACCAGCTCAGCCCAGCCCCGGGCCAGGCTCACTTCCACTCAGTGAGGCTGGTGGCTTCAGCCCGGAGGCGACCGTCCCTCCTGTGACTCGCGCCGATAAGGACGGGGCGGCCATGCACCCCAGTTTTAGCAGCCCCCGCGCTGTCGAGCTGGATGAGTCCATCCCACCCGATCCCAACGCAACCACCACCAACAGCGCCAGGCTGCCGACTCCTGCCCCAGCCGTCTCAGCGGATGCTACGACGGGGCTTCGGAATAAGAACCTGTCGGCCAACGGCAGCTCGGAGCTCCCCCCTCCTGCTCTGGCTGCCAACACCACAGATGCAAACCAGCCTGGCCAAAATGGAACAGAGCCCTCCAGCCCCATGGGGCCGACTGGCACCGCGACTGTGACTCCAACCCATCAGCCACCAAAGGACGCGCTGGGTGAGGCTTCTCGCTACCCCGCCGCTCACCCGTGCGTAAGGGGCACCTTCTCCCACAGCACACCCAGCCTGGGGACTTAGGGCCTGGCCCCGTGCAGTGCTGAGTGCCTTTCTGCTCTCATTGACTTTGCCTGGAGTCGGGGGCACTCAGCACCTCACAGGATTGGGCCCTTGGTAAGTGAAAGGGGGATCCTGAGGCTAGGGCAAGTGGGAAAGGTTTGCGGCAGCTGCTGGTTCCTCTTCCATATGCAGATAGGGAAGCTGCTCCCTGGCTTTTACCACAGCAGCCAGCTGTCCTGGGAGGGGGAGAGTTATAAAGGCCCTTACATCTTTCCTCAAAAGTACAACCAATTAACCCTTTCCTTCCTAGGTACACGCACACTCACCCACGGGCCGCATGCTGCTCTCCTTTATACCCGCGTCGATCCAGAGCAGCTCTCGTGAGGTCACACCAGTATAAGTGAGAGCAGTACGTGGCCCGGCTGGGATCTGGGGCTGGCAGCTTGCACGAGCAACCCCTAACTTCTGTAGCCTGGGATAGATAGAAGCTACCCCCGCCCCCCATCATCAACCAGAAACTGTGAGGAAAATCCCAGCATGCAGTGCGGGTAGGTAGCTCTGAGCAGGGCGCATTGCATGCTGGGATCCTTAATGGCAGCAGGTCACAGCTGCCAGCGTAATCTCTCTTCTCTGGCCGGACGACGTTTCCAGAGAGGCTATTGCTGGTGATTCTAGGCCTCGTGTTAAAGGGCAGGGTGGCCAAGGTGACCTGGTCTGCCACACTGCCCTAAAATCTCATTGGATGGCATGGGGACTCTCACTGACTTGGTTTTCTGGGCATTGTTGCTGATTAGAGAGGGGTTCTCAGCTCAGAGACCTGTTCCCCTCAACACGCCCGGGCTCTGAAGGGGGCTCTCTGGCTCTGGCAGGTTGTGAAATACTTACTGACTTGGTGATTAATCTGTATGGCATCTGTCACGGAGAGTGGTAGGCAGGCTCCCCTGAGGGCAGCGCCCCGGCTGTCCTGTCTCGTGTCGTTTATTCCTGACCAACAGTCCTGTCGCCCTTTTCAGTGCCATAGCTGTCAGGCACGTCCACAGGCTGCTGGGGATCCCTGCTCTTCCTTCTGGGGCGTTGTCATGGGGATTCCTCTGCTAGGAGATGAGCACCATTTGGTGGCCACCTGGAGGTGATGGGACGTAGCCAGGGAGAGGATGCGGGGAGGACAAGACAGGGTGAATGGCCTTTTCAGACTCTCTCAACCTCCAGAAGAAGTAAATGTTCAGTGGTGCTAAAGAATCTTCTTCGATGGGGGAATCGGCCTGCTAGCCTGAAAGGCTTGAGATGCCCTCCCAAGCCTTGCCCACATCCCACCCCGCTCTGTTCTCCGGCACAGAGCCAGGGCTCCAGTTGGTGGCCTTCTGAACAGCTCGACACAGAACAGCAGGGGGCTCAGGGCCTCTCCACTGCCTCCCTGAGGATCCCAGGGGGAACCTGGAGCAGAGAGCGCTCTGGGCTCATGCCAGGAGCTGGGCATGTCCCCTAGGTGCCAGCAGCGCCGCCTGCCACCCATTCCAGGCCATGCAGGGTGGGGATGGGCAGACTCAGGATTTCGCCTTGTAGATAACTGCCTCTTTTTCTTCTGTGCAGCAACAACAGGCAGCTCCCTGCTGGAGCCTTCTGCATTCAGCACCTTGGGGCCCACGACAGGGAACCCTGAACCCACTGCAGGGAACCCTGAACCCACCCCACAAACAGCCCAGGAGAATGCCACAGAGGAGAGCACCGCAGGGCCCACTACCGTCCCTGCTGCCATGACAACAGGGAGCACACCTGCAACTACCACCCCCAGCACCACCACGGTAACCCCCAGAGCTTCCTCCCCCAACAGGGCAGCCACAACAGCCGTAGGGCAGTCATCAACCGATCCCGTGCATGAGAAGGCTTCTGTGTTGGATGTGGGAGACGACGATGGTCAAGGTAAATGCTCTCGAGACCCCAGTGCTCCAATCTCTGCTCTCCCTAACTGGTTATTAAGAGCACAGCAAGTGCAGGGGCATGGGAGAGGCATTTGACCTGTGGGTTTGAGCTGGGGGAGCCCTTGTGGTGCTATAGGGCAGAGCCCAGAGGGAGACTAGGATTGGCTGCTCCAGCCCCGGGACCTTACCCTCTCGGTACTGTCTTCTCCTCCCTGCAGACCTGCCCAGCTCCGCTGTTGCCGGCGCGATGGGGGCCGACCCCCTGGTGATTGGTGTCATCTCCATGTTCGTCGTCATGGTGGGGATCCTGGCCCTGGTGGGCTTACTGAGATACCGGCAGCGCCACAGCCGGATGGAGTTCCGGCGCCTGCAGGACCTGCCCATGGTGAGCAACGCCCCCGCCCTGCCCAGGGCCCTTGTGCCTTGAGCTCCTGGCTGGCTCCCAACTGTGTGGCCAGGCCACGCTGCAGCTCCCCTTTAGCCGTGCTAGCAGCGACGGCGACAAGCTGCGCAGAGGGAATTCGGCTCATTCCTCATGCCAGTGACTGGGAGAGGAGCAGGGCTTGGTGGGGGTGGGTCTGGAGAGCCTCCTCCAAGGTTCATTGCCAGGATGTCAGGTGACAAGAGATTTAGCGACAGGGTCCACCTTGCCAGCCCTGTTCCAGAAGACAGACAGACAGTGTGAAGGCAGCCTGACATCCAGAGTCAGTATTCTTCCTCACTCCTGCCCTGATGTGTTATGCAGTGTTCCTGGGTGCTATGTCCCCCCAGAGGAGGTTGCATTTCCATGGTGGGTGAAGCGATCACTCTATGTACGCTTTGAGAGACAAAGTTCTTCTTCGAATAGATGCAGCCATGTATTCCAGTCAGGTGTGTGCGCGCCCAGCACACGGGAACCAGAGAAATTCGCCTAGGAGTACCCATAGGGGGCAGTGTGCATGCCTCATGGCCACAGCCCCTCCCCTGGCTACATGAAGCAGCACTGCCCTGACCCACCCTCAGTTCCTTCTTATCACCCCTCGGCTAGAGTCAGAGCTTAAGGGTCTTAACCTCCCAATATCTCAGCGAGTATAGTTTTTCCCTCTGATAGCTAGACAGATAGTACCCTTTGTGTTAGTTGTATTTGTTTGTTTTCCTCAAGGATGCCCTCACCAGGGTTTAAACGTTGTCCTTCGCGTGGGGGAGCGATCCCCACACACGGTGCTTGCTCTGTCTTGGCGAGGCCCACATTAAAGAGCGTTGTGCGATCTGCACGTCGTTCAGGGGATAGGCTAAAGTGGCTCGGGACCTTCGCCTGACGCAGCGCCTGCTTCGGTCCCGAGGTGCGCGTCGGGTTGGAGATCGCCCGTGGACTCAGAGCGCTGCTGCTTCACGTTCCCGAGCAGTTGCCTCCCCGAAGAAACGGAGGAGCCCTTCCCTGTCGCCTCTGCCAAGGAAAAGGTTGCATAATACCACTCCGGACTGCTCCAGATCTCGGAGTGACTCTTCTGCCTCCCCCAGGAAAAGCGTGGGCTGGCACGGAGTAGGTACCGGCCTGTGGGATGGCGTGAGTACCGCTAACCCTTCTGAGTAGGGAGCTTAGAAGCCCTGTACCGTTGACTCCCGTTCTGGACCCCGGGTGTCTGAGTCCGGCACCAATGAGGGAGATGCCAGTACCAACTGTTTCCAGGTCAGCGGCATACCAGGCAGCTACAGACCTCTTTTGCCTTTTGGTCCTGATCTCTTCTTTGGTCCAGGACTGTCGTCTACAGTCCGGTCGGTCGACTGAACGAGCCACTGAACCCTCAGGTCTGTCTGCACCGCACCCCAGCATGCAAAGCCGGTACCAGAATCGGTATAGGGGACCTCGGGAGTGGGATTCTGCTCGGCACCACCGCAGTCGGCCCAGCAAAATGCTTCCATGGCGCCTTTCACCGCCCTCGACATTGGTACCATCAAACACTCCCGGGTTGCTGCTGCTGACTTTGGGATTGACACTGCTTCCGGCACCGGCATGCTCGGTGCCAACAGTACCGCTTCCATGGGCAACGCCGCTTCCTGCCTCGTTCTGGGCAATGGACGAGTCGGTTACTCACTTCTTCTGGTCTCGCTCCACGCTTATCCCCGGGATCCCGAGGCTCCCCAACCTCCGAGTCAGAGCTGTCATCCTCCTGCGCTCCATCCCCTGACCAGCATGGGGGACCGCTGACAGACCATTATGGGTACCAGGATTGGCGTTCTTCTCTGGCTCGGTGTCTGCTGGCTACCAATGCCTTATCCGTGCCAGTGGCCTCCATGGAATCTCTGGGACGCTCTTCCTTTGCGGAGGTCCCACTCTGTCTTGCTTGAAGGCGAAATCACTGGCTAGGTCTGCAGTGGTGACTGTTGATCCGCTGCAGGCCCAAGCACTGGTGTAACCTCCATAGTCATCCCATCCGGGTCCGTAAGTCCTTTAACAGGGTCCAGCTTTGGTCAATTGAGGGCCTTGTCTCCGTGTCTGGACGATGCTGTGCTGCCTCGCTCATCCTTGCCTTCGATACCAGAGGATTTTAAGGTGTGCCAAGACCTTTTGTGGCATGTAGCTGCTTCCCGCAGTATCCAAGCGGAGTTCTTGCAAGAGAACACCCACAAATTGGTGGACATCCTGCAGCCGTCTGCCCCTGGGAGAGTCACCCTCCCGATCAGTGATACCCTCCTTGAATCGGCTAAGCATGCCAACTTCGGTACTGCCGGGGGCTAAGCAGAATTTGGGCATTGCCCCAATGTCCAGTAATCCATTGAGGATTTGGCCTTCGACAGCCAGACACTGTTCTTGGACAAAACTGACAAGATGCTGCGCTCCTTCAGGGACTCCAGGCCTCCCCTGCAGTCTTTGGGGGCCGACTATGCAGAGACGTGCAACAGCAGCAGCAGACTTTCACTCCTCCGAGGCACTGGGGCTACCCCAGAAAGGAGCATAGCTCCCATAGGAGGAAGCAGTCGGGCTCAGGGTTCGGTCCGTCCACATGCCCTCTCTGGAACGCTGGAACTTCCAGTGGTTGCTCCTCCCTCCTCATCTCCCCACTTTGGGGACAGGCTGGTCCACTTTCACAATGCTTGGGGTTCGATTGCTACCGATAGCTGGGTCCTAAGCACCGTCATGTCGGGTTATGCTATCCCATTCCTCCCCATCCCTCTTCAGGGACCCGTCTCATGAGATATTGCTCTTCGAGCAGGTCCATTTTCTGCTGGCTTTGGGAGCAGTGGAGGAGGTTCTGCTGGAACACCAGGGTCATGGCTTCTACTGCCAGTATTTCCTGGTACCCAAATCCATGAGAGGAGTAAGACCTGTCCTCGACCTTTACAGCCTCAACAAATATCAGGTCCATGAGGTTCCGAATGGTCCCTATTGACTCCTCTCCCGGCCTGGTCTCAGAACGACTGATTTGCGGCTCTTGATCTTCAAGATACCTACTTAAATGTGGCAACTTTGCCAAGCCACAGAAAGTTCCTTAGATTTGTTGTGGCAAAACACCACTTCCAGTGCACAGTGCTTCCATTCGGCCTCTCTTCTGTCCCCCCGGTTTTTATCAAATGCATGGTGGTTGTTAGAGCATCCCTCAGGAAGAAGGGAATTCACATCTTCCCGTATCTGGACGGCTGGTTATGAAGGGGAAGTTCTTGTTCACATCAGCATCACAGTGCACTTGCTCCATCATCTGGGTCTCATTCTAAACACTGGAAAGTCAACCTTGGCTCCCACTCAGAAGAGAGAGGTCACTGGGGTCCCGTTAGATTCCACAACGTCCAACGTTTCTTCCAACCGACCATTTTCAGGCAATTCGCCATCTTTGCCTTAGTCTGCAGTCTCAGCCTCCCACAATAGTTCAGATGTGTCTGAGGCTCCAGGGCCCCATGCCTGCTTGCATGCACGTGGGCCAGTTTGCAAGGTTGCGTTTTTGCCCCCTTCAAATGCGGCTCAGGATGGTCTACTGTCTTACTCTTCACCCTCTAGATGGTTTGGTTTGTCTTCATCCACTGGTCCTGGACTCCTTGCAGTGGTGGATGTGTACAGAGAACATTTGCCAAGGCGTTTCCTTTGTCTGGCCCTTGCCAACCAGGTTGGTTGTTAGCGACGCGTCCCTGATGGGTTGGGTTGGTGCACCTGGGAGCGCTGACAGTACAGGGGCTGTGGTTGGAGCGGGAGGCCTCACTCGATATCAATGTGCTGGAGTTTCGGGCCATCTACAATGCATGCTATGCCTATCAAGAGATTCACACAGTTCCCACTGTGATGTATTATGGGAACAAAGAAGGGGGAGCAAACTCCAGGTTGTTTTGCCTAGAGGTGATGAGCGCTAAGGAGAATGATCCGATAGCCGTTCACTTGCCCAGGGTTCAGAACCATCGCGTGGACTGTCTCAGCGGGTATTTTTCCCTGAGTCACAAGTGGTCCTCGAAGACGAGTGCTCTCCGGGTCATCTTCACAGCTTGGGGCATCCCGACAATCAAGCTGTTCGCTACAAGAGACAACAGGAAATGTCATCTGTTCTGCTCTCCGGGGGGACCTCGGGTCCAGGTTCCCTGTCTGACTCTTTCCATCTAGTTGGCAGTGGGCTGTCCTGTTTGCCTTTCCCACGATCCTGATCGTCCCTCAGGTCATCCTCAAGTTCAAGGCGAATCAGGCCAAACTCATTCTCGTTGCCCTGGCCTGGCCAAGACTGTGCTGGTTCTCCGACCTTCTCGCACTGTCTATTCGGCCTCCCATACCGCTGCCTCCCCATCCCAACTTACTCAGAACCAAGGCCACACCTCTCATCCTGTGCTCAGCTCCCTGGATCTCACAATGTGGCTGCAGAGTGGCTGAAAGGGGGAAAGAGCAGCATTCGGCAGCTGTCCAAGTCCTCCTCAACAGTAGAAGACACTCCACCAGGATGGCCTATTCAGTGAAATGGAAGCGATTTTTGGTGTGGTCATTAGCCCGCAGAATCCAACCATGGCTGGTCTCTATCCAGGACATTTTGAAATACCTGCTGCAACTTCAGTCACTGCAGCCTGCATTCGGTTAATTGAAAGCACGTCTGGCAGCAGTATCAGTATTTCATCCCCTCATTCAGGGAAGATCTGTCTTCTCCAGTGCTATGGTAGCAAGATTCTTAAAATTGCTCCTTCGTCTACATCCCCCGGTCCGAGAGCCGGTTCCTCTGTGGGACTTTAACTCAGTCCTAGCGACCTTAATGGGACCTCCCTTTGAGCCCCTGGCATCTTGTCCCTTTCCACTTTTGTGTCAGAAAACTGCATTGCTAGTAGCAAGGACCTCCACAAGGCGAGCATGAGCGTTGCAGGCTCTGATGGCAGAGCCTCCTTATACACAATTCTCCAAAGACAACGTGACTTTACAACCACATCCAACATTTCTGTCTAAAGTGGCTTCTCAGTTTCATTGGAACCAGGCGGTACGTCTGTTCTTTCCTAAGCTGCATTCATCTCCGGAGCAGCAACGTCTCCATACTGTAGATGTCTAGTCTTCTGTCTGGACTGGACTAAACCGTTTCATGCTTCGTCTGCCCGTTTGTGTTATATGCAGATCAGATGAAGGGTCAGGTGATCTCTTCACAGACGATCTCCGAATGGATAACACTCTGCATCAAGACAGCATATGAAATAGCTTCAGTTCTGCCCCCCTCAGTAGGTGTGAGCTCACGCTACTCGGGTGCAAGCAATGCCCATAGCCTTCCTCAGGGACGGTCCATATTGGACGTTAGCAGGGCGGCTACGTGGTCATTGATACGTAGGTTCACAAACCATTACGCCATAACTGCATCTTCCAGGGTGGAGGCAGGCTTTGGTAGGCTTAGGTAGACTCCGAGCCCTGCCTCCTGGGGGCGTGGGGGGAGGTACTGCTTGTGAATACGCGTCCGCATCTACTCGAAGACGACGAAACGGTTACTTACAGTAACTGTGGTTCTTTGAGATGTGATGCAGGTGTGTTTTCCACAACCCACCCTCCATCCCCTCTGCATTGGACTCTCGGGTCCTGGCATTCGGTGTGAAGGAACTGAGGGAGGGTAGCCCGGGGAGGGGCTATGGCCACAAGGCGTGAGCGTTGCCCCCTACGGGTACTGCTAGGCAAATTTCTCCAGCTATGAACCACAGTTACAGTAAGTAACTATTTCATACCGGTCGTCCTGCCTAGCGACGCCACAGAGGAACAGCGATACATTCACCATCCTAGGACCTTGCGGCTTGGGCTGGGAGCAGTGTGGTGTTTGCCTCGCGTCCTTCCGCAGAGACCACCCATCTGTTTGATGAATCCTGCTGATAGGGGACCTCACTGGCTGGACTGGTAGTGGCCTTGAGGGGGTGGGATGAGGGAAAGAGCCCGGTCCCAGGACACCTCCAGGGAGAGGCTGGGACTAGGCCTCTCTCTGAGACTCTCCTCTGCCATCTGAGCTGCATGAGTGGGCCTGTGGGGGAGGGGAGTCTCCCAGCCGTGTTCCTACACCTGCCTCCTCCTGCCCCTTCCAGAGGCCATAGGAGGAAGGGAAGGTAGCGCCTCCAGAGAGGGCGAGCCCTTGCCAGGGACTAAGGGAGGCACTGCTCGGGGAGCACAGGGGCTGGAAATGGCAAAGCAGTTACACTGTGAATGGAGGGGCTGTGGGCCTGGCACTGGCTGGACTCCTCTCCTCGGATGCAGTAGCACCCCAGATCTAGACCAGTTCCCCCTCCATGCCATGACCAATACTAATGTGTGTCTTTCTCCTTTGCTCGTAGGACGACATGATGGAGGATACGCCCCTCTCCCTCTACAGCTACTAGGCAGCAAGAGGACCCTCCATCCAGGTTTGGGGGAGCGCTGGAGTTCCCTGAGCAGTAGGCCCCTGAGGATCTGGTCCAGGAAGATCCCCTGAGGATGGGGGGAAGGCGGCTCTGATTTTGCACTTGACTGAAACACTCATTGCAGATGGGTGGGTTGGTTTGCTTTAAAAACTTTTGTAAAAGTTTGGTTTTAAAGTTTATTCTGAGAGCTGGAGCCAGTTAGAGCCCAGCACTGGCCCGTCCCTCTGCTCTCCGTACGCCGAGGGTCCTAAGCCTCCTCAAAACGCTGAGGCGATGGGAGAGGGGCTTTTCACCTTGCATTTTAGCCTGAGGGCCGAGCTGATGTTTTGCCGACTCGCTTGGACGTCTCAGAAGCTGCTGCTCTCAAAATGCGCCTTGTGTCAGGAAATGCAGTGTCGGTCCTCACAAGGCAAGCAAAGGAGAACGTTACTTCCCACTGGGAGACGAGGGCGGGGAGCAGACTGGCTCCCTCTTGCTTTGTGTTTTTTTGCACGTTGTTCCTATTTCAATTTCAGCAGTGGGATCCACTCCTGAATTCCCAGAGAATCTAGCAGGACTGTGGTAAACTGCAATCCCCTCCTTGCTCCCCAGAAAAACAGCCCCCTGGCTGCGGGAGGAGAATGTGCCCCTGGGGGTGGGGGTGAGCGGGAGGTTTTTCATCACGCTGGGAGGGAACCAACATAACTGGGGCTTGTGTGGCCTTGTCTTGGGTGGGACTCTCCTGTCTGACTCAAAAGAAGACAAAATCCCTGGTTCTCTCCCTTGAGGCAGCAGCACAAGCCTAAACCATTCCCCGCAGGCAGGCTCTCCCGTGGTCGCCTCAGCGTGGGAAGGGAACTTCTCCCGGGTATCAGAGAGTCGCTTGTTGCACTTAGTACCTGCTCTGAGCTCTGGCGCCATGACTTCCCTCCCCAGTACTGCGAGCTGGGAGCTCCTTAGTTCACTATTGAAATAGCCTTGCCCTGGCTGCTTGGTGGCTCTCAAGGGCACTTTATGCCCCGCACCCCCGAACTAGCCTTTGCCATTGTTTTGTGCCTTGTCCCTCCAGTGTGTTGGGTTTGGAGGTCAAGAAATGCTGCTTCTCTGCTTCTGAAGTCCCTGGAACAGTCCCAGCGGCTGCCAGCTCTGCCCCTGCGTCTCCTGGGAGCCTTTGTGGCTGCATAATAAGCAAACAAACAGGAGCGGGTCTAGGGGCAGCCAGCTGCCTTTGGGCTCCCTAGGGACAGACGTTAGCGTGTTGGGCAGGATGCGTCTCATCCATGTGTGCAGCTGGAGAGAGGCTGTGTGGTTTTTTCTGTTCTGTGTTACCACCTGTCCCCATTCTCCAACACACACACACACACTGGGGTTTCTCGCTTCCCATACAGTGGCTCCTGCCTGTTTCTACTTCCTATCTTGTTACGCCTTCTGAAGGCTCCTCGGGGGTCCCTCTCAGCTGTGCCTGGGACCTGGGCAGCGGTTGGCGAGGTCTCGCTGTGGGATAGTTGGTATCATACAAAAGCCTTGGTTTTCTCAGGTCTCAGCCTGTCGTCTTGGCAGCCGGTGCTTGTGCTCCCTCAGGCCAGCAAAGTCTGGGGGAGTTGTGGGCAGTCAGCATCTCTTCCGGCGAGGCCCCCGCCCCATGAAGTTGCACCGTTTTCACAGCCATGCGATACCCACATTAGCTTTCGGGAGGGCCTAGTCTCCCACCAGCAGGGCATAGATAAGTCCTATCCTTGGCTGTAATGGAGATTACTCGGGCCATGCAGCTGGAGAACTGGTCATCTGGAACCAGGGCAGACAAGCTGGAGAAGGTGACTTCCCCACTCCCTGCATTGCTCTGTGGCTTTGGGAGGAGCTGGTGAAGAGATCATGCAGTAGTTAGGGTTTTCCTGTTGGCTGTAGACTTGGGTCTGTTGCCTGTGATGAGACACCCCCAAAAGTAACTGCAGGAGGGAGTGTAATAGATTTTCTTTTCCCCCTCTCGTTGTGTGAAAATTAGAGGGCAGTTTTCACAGGCACCAAACTCCCAAGTCGGAACCACAGAAATTTCACTCATGCTGCAGCCTTGTTTCCCCGGCTGGAGGGCAGGGTGCTGCCAATTTTTGGCACCAACAGATGCACAGACAGTGCTGATGGAAATAGCGGAACCTCCTCCTGGCTGAAGCTGGCGCAAGGGTGTCAGTGGAGCTGTTGTTGCCGGAATGAGCTGCTCTACACACAGCTTGAAGGGAGAGGACTGACTGTCCCAGCCACGCCTGCGTCTCTGCCCCCCAGAGGCGGGAGGGGAACAGAACTCGCCAAACACCAAAGTGCAACTTTCTTTGTAAAATATGTTAATAGTGGATTTTTCTGCAATAAAGTTACAAATGCTGAAGGCCTCACGTATGGTGATTGCACTTAGCTCTAGCAACTGGTCTGAGTCGATCATGTGCTGCACAGCAAACCCTGGGATGGTTAAATGACTGCTCGTCGGGACAAGAAGAATTGCAGACGTCAACATAACCAATAAGCAAATCTAAGGGAAGCCTCTGACTGTGCTGGTCCTGGGGGTGAGGGAGCGTACAGTTAGGGAGACTGTCATAAGCACAAAAGGCAGCTGAAAGTCAGTGGGAGTGGGCACCTAACAGCCCCTTGTACCTTTGAAACGTATCCCTTCAGTGTTTTAAAGCAAGGAGAGGTAAAGAGCATACAGGCATCCAACATCCTAAAGCCATCTTTATACCTTGGGTAGCCTTGGCGTGATCATCCCACAACACTGGTCTCATTGTGTGCTAGCTTGCAGCCGTACAGCATTAATGTGGGCAAGACACACAAGCCCAACTTGCTCACATCTTACAATTGGCTCCCCCCCTCCCATCCCCTCATGACCCACAGTATCCTGGTCACACCTCTGGGGGCTGCTGCAGTCTGCATTACTGACCGCCAGGGTCCTGGCATCCCGTTAACTGGAAGCCTGGCCCCTGCGATCCTGTAGTGCTGATTTCTCGCCAGTTCTCCCATCCGTGATTGCAACTCATCTTGATTTAACAATGGCCCCAAATGAGGCAGCGATGCCAAACGCTGCTGGTTGGGCCCAGGAGAGCGCTCGGGAGCACCTGGGCTGATGAAGAAATTCTGAGCCTCCTAGACTCAGCAGCCAGAAACACCCAATTCTCGAATACTTTGGAATGAAGTTAGAGAAATGGCTGCCAGAATTCCACTGGGCTTCTGGGTGCCCTTTCAACAGCTCCCTGCAAGCCGCTGCACACAGACGTCATGCTGGGAATCGGGGCAGTGGGTTTCTAGGGCACAAGCAAGAGTAAAGACATTGAGACCGCGAGGATGAGTGTACAGTGCAGACAGACACCACAGCGAGCCAGAAGTTCTTGCAGGTCCCAAGCTAGCACTTGAATGAACAAACTCAGACCCAATCTATGCTGGGGTTTGCCCCATTTATAGCCACCCTTGAAACTGTGCTAAAGCACCCCAGGGCACCGGCTGGCTGCTTCTGGCTACGTTTGGGGTTTGCAGCAGGACAGCTACACCAGGGGCTGGAATCTGGGCAAATCCACGGTGCAGATAAAACCTCAGCCCTCCTGAAAGACGTTGGTACTGAAGTTTTAACCACAGACCAAGTGCCACAGGGCAGCAGTGGACCAAGCTTCCTTCCTACCACGTTAGTGTCCCCCCGTCCTGACCTGTAGGAAACCATCTCCACAAGGCACAGAGACTCTGCCTCTGTGACCCACCAGATTCGGGGCCTCCCACTTGGCACCTAGATTGTTTCTGGTGCTGTGAGCCCCTTGAGATGGACCACGCAGGGGCCTCTTGGGCTTGATTTTCCCCACCCAGCTGAGCAAGCTTCTATGTGTCTCTGAACACAGCACAGGCCTTCGCTGGGTTTGGTTTGTGCGCTTTTCAGGCTTATAGTTCAGTGGCAAGGGGCCAGAAATCAGTCTGGCCGGTTACGTTTGAAGCTGAAGTGGGTGGGTATGGAGTGCAGATAAAAGAGATCGGAGCCTCAGTGACCCACCTGCCTCCCATGCTTATTGGTGGGGGCTCACGTTCTGAAGGGAGGAGGGCAAAGGCCAACTAATCCTGAAAGGTGCTTTGTCAAAGGATAGCTCCGTGCGGCATGATATTCCTGCACCACGTGCCAATGGCCTGTATGCTGGGCTGCCCATCATAGTTTACCGGCTGCAGGTTCGCTTGAAGCAAGCATGTCATGCCCTGCGACACAATGCAGAAGAGAAACCCGTGAATGAGACTGTAGACAAATTGTTCCAGGTGAGCATAGGTGCTCTAACGAGACTTAATGGAGCAGAGAGCAATTAGCTCCAGATTAGGAAGTACTTGCAGAGGGCAAGACTCTATACTGAGGGTCTCCCAAGGGAAACGGGCAACAGCGCTTGAAACCTTTACAGGACAGGAAATACGGGTGCAGGGTGGGTGTGACTGTTTTATTTAGGAGTTAGAATGAAGGCTTGAGAGTTAAAAATTAAAAAAAATCAGGAATGTCCATCCCCACCCCCACCACCTTTTTTTGGTCTGAGGACGTGTTCGGCGAGTCAGAAGTGCAGATCAGGAGATCTCCCAGCGCTTAACTGAAGAAACAGGGTGTTGAATCCTTAACAGGGAAAATTTCTCTCTCAAGCAACAAAGTACACTCAGTTTTAAACAGAAATATTCACACGCCCACACCCCCGTTCAATCTGCTTTCCCTGCCAGGGCACGTGATGTAATCCTAGCAGTTCTCCAGCCAGCCATACCATCTTCTAGGGCAGATTCATAGATCAGGCTAGAAGGGACGACTGTGATCATCCACGCTGACTTCCTGCATCACCCAGGCAACCCCACAGGTAAACACAGCCTGAACTACTAACCCCTTTCACAAAGGGAAATAAGAACACCCTTCTCTTGTTACGGCATCATAAGGACACAAAAGGAGCACAACCGCTCTTTCCCCCTCCTTTACAGTTCATCTTTAAAACAAGGCTGGACAAAGCCCTGGTAACAGGGTTCAAATGTGTTTAGAGCTATAAAGAGGAACTGAAGGCAGGACAAGAGGCAATGGGTTTAATCTGCTGCAAGGGAGATTCAGGTTAGATGTTAGAAAAACTTCCCAACTCTAAGGGGAGCTAAGCTCCAGAACAGGCTTTCCAGGGAGGTTGGAATCCCGTCACAGGAGGTTTCTAAGAACAGGTTGGACAAATACCCGTCAGGGAAGGTCAGGGTTTATTTGGTCCTGTCTCAGCGCAGGGGGCTGAACTAAATGACCTCTGGAGGTCCCTTCCAGCCCTACTTTTCGATGAATAGGCTGCAGGGAGATATACCTATCTCATAGAACTGGAAGGGACCTTGAAAGGTCATCGAGTCCAGCCCCCTGCCTTCACTAGCAGGACCAAGTACTGATTTTTGCCCCAGATCCCTAAGTGGCCCCCTCAAGGATTGAATTCACAACCCTGGGTTTAGCAGGCCAATGCTCAAACCACTGAACTATCCCTCCCCCCTTACCCTGCTCAAGGATGGGAGTAGTGACCTAGTGCTGTTTATCTGCTAAATTATAATTAAAATATAATTGTTGGTTTTTTTCCCCCCTCTCCTTTTATATATTAAATTATAATTAAAATATAATTGGTAGATTCGTCTAATACAATTCACAATTACATGGTTGTTTTCCATCTCCCATTTCTGGGTGTCTGTAACAGGGATATGATCACAGTGTACAGCTTATAAAACTCCTTCAGATGAAAAGTGATATAAATTCAGGCTCTTCGAGTAGCGTCCCGATGGGTGCTCCGTTTCAGGCACACGTATGCCTCTCGAGCCCTGGATCAGAGATTTTCTGTTAGCAGTGTGGTTCTGCCCGCCCACACGCTCTATACAACCTCATGCCGCACACCAAGGGTATACAGATCTGCACGGGCAAACAGCCCGCAGTTCCTTCTCTACAGCCTCGGCCTGAGATGGAGCCTTGAGTGTTCTACAGTTGTTCTTTTAGTTTCGTGTTTCTAGTTCCCGTTAGTTATCAGTATAGAATTAGATACAGTGAGTGGTTTGGGTTTTTTCCCCCTCTCCTTTTTCCAGGAAGCTTATTTGGCCTGGCTGGGCACTCCCGGCTCACCAGACTTCAAACACTACGTCTCCTGGTCTGTGACGGGCACGCTAAGCGCATCCGTTGCTTGTGAGAGTCTGATATCTGTCAAAAGTGTAACTTTCGCCTAGCTCTCAAATCTAGAGCACAGACGCATCGGGAGACCAAACTGAGGTTTCTGATGATGGCTTGCTCCCTTTGACCTGCTTCCGAGTCAGGAGACTCACTCCCCCTGTATATCTGTCTCCAGACAGATCCAGTGCCCCTTCGACCTTAGCTCCGGTCTCCCCTAAAAGGGCGAAGACTTCAGGGAAAGCTCTGAAGAAGAGGAGCTCAGTCTCCCACCACCAGAAGATGGCTCCCAAAAGGCCTCGATCTCCCACTAAGTCTGTGTTGTCGGAGGCCTCAACTTCTTGGTTTCGTACTGTGAAAGCGAAGGATTCTTCCCCCGGTACCGGCAGGACCAGGAGATCCCAGACTGCTTTGGAGAAGCACAGCTCCAGCGGGCCCACAGCACCATGTATGAAGGACAATGAGGTCCAGGACAGACATTTCTCTAAAACAGCACCATCTACATCAGACTTACCATCAGTGCTTTCTCACTTGGCACAGTCGGTACTGGGAAAAATTCAAGCGCTAGACACCTTCGGCCCCAGCATCTATGTGCTCCAGGTTAATGGTACCATCCAATTCAACCGCTTCGTTGGTACCCACCGGAATTCTGTTGCACCAGGGATTGTCAGTTTTAGATGAGCCGGAGTCCTCACTGCTTATGAATACCGAATGACTACTGTTACCGAGACCCCGATCTCTGGATTACCGTTGCTTCCCAATACCGCAGGACTCTCCTCATTTTACTATGGGGGCCTCCCTGCTGGAAGACACTGAGGAAGATCTAAGATGACTCAACAAATTTGCAAAGTCTCAGAAGTTCCGGATGGTGATTCTGGCAGCTATATTTCCTTCTCTAGACGCAGGAGATTGGTTTTTGGCCCTCGACCTACAGGACGTCTATTTCCATGTAGCGATTCACCCAGGAAATAACTATGTTTTACCATGGGACAGGAGCATTTTCAATACTGAGTACTTCACTTCAGCTCCAAAGGTGTTCTCAAAAGTTCTAGCGGTAGTGGCCGCTTACCTTCAGCAAGAGGCAATTTTAGCCTTTCCGTATCTCGACAACTGACTACTCGAGGGTCGATCTTACGAAGCAGTGCTGACCTCCACCCAGAAATCTCTTGCTTTCTCCTAGGACTGGGGTCCCCAGCTAAATGTAAATAATCCATGTTAGCTCCGGTACAGAGAATACAAGGGGTGTACTTGGATTGAGCAGCAGCCAGAGCCTTCTTTCCGATGGAGAGATTCACGACCTTGGCAAATCTGGTCATGACAATTCAAGGCAGTCCCCGAACTACAGGAAGGAACGATTTACAGCTACTAGCTCATCTGGCACCTTGCACCTTTGTCACCGCACATGAAAGATTACACCTCTGCTGCTTTCAGGGCTGGTTCAGAAGGACCTCTTGCTCAATCAGAGACAGCTTGGACAAAAAGGTCTGGAGAACATGACCTATGAAGGAAGGCTGAAAGAATTGGGTTTGTTTAGTTTGGAAAAGAGAAGACTGAGAGGGGACATAATAGCAGTTTTCAGGTATCTAACAGGGTGTTATAAGGAGGAGGGAGAAAACCTTAGCCTCTAAGGATAGAACAAGAAGCAATGGGCTTAAACTGCAGCAAGGGAGGTCTAGGTTGGACATTAGGAAAAAGTTCCTAACTGTCAGGGTGGTTAAACACTGGAACAAATTGCCTAGGGAGGTTGTGGAATCTCCATCTCTGGAGATATTTAAGAGTAGGTTAGATAAATGTCTATCAGGGATGGTCTAGACAGTATTTGGTCCTGCCGTGTGGGCAGGGGACTGGACTCGATGACCTCTCGAGGTCCCTTCCAGTCCTAGAATCTATGAATCTATGAAAACACGTCACGGTTCCCCTCCAGGTGAAGAACTCCCTAGACTGGTGGAAAAATCAACTCATTGTTTGTGCAGGCGTCCCTTCTATCCGCCCAACACCAACAACAACTGACCATGAACGCCTCACTGGTAGGTTGGGGATCACAGCTCCAAACCCTTGCAACTCCGGGCAGATGGTCACTTCAGGAAACTGCTTTCCATATCAACCAGTTGGAACTCAGGGCAGTCAGGAATGCCTACCTTCAGGGCTTACCCCTCAGCAGTTGCAACTTAATCAGGATCATGATGGACATTGTGGCTTGCGTGTTCCAGATCCACAAACAGGGAGGAACAAGATTTCCCCCTCCTTGTGTACCAGAGCGATAAAGTTATGGGACTGGGGTATAGCCCATCCGATTCAGATCTCAGCCATTGACCTTCCTGGAGCCCAGAATGTCTCAGACGACATGCTCAGCAGGTGCTTCTCCCAGGACTACAAATGGGGAGTTGGACTCTCAAATCCTTCATAGGATATTCCAAAGATGGGGACTTCCAGAAGTGGACCTATTCACCGCTTCAGCAACAAGGAGGCCTAGGTTGCTACTCTTGGGGAATGCTTTTCTCCTTCCCAGGATAAAGGGCCTTTTCTACACATTCCCTCCAACACTGTTATTACTAAGAGTGATGAATAAGATCAGACAGGACAAAGCCAGGGTTATCCTTATAGTACCGACCTGGCTGAGACAGGCTTGGTCTCCTTACCTGCTTCACCTGCATGTCCTGCCGGGGTTCAGGCATCCGTCCATCCCTCATCTCCTCTCCCAGGATGCAGCTCGTGTGATTCACGCCAACCTAGAGGTCCTCTGCCTACCAACATGGCTCCTAGATGGTTCACAGGATTAGAGTCCACCTGCTCAACAGAAGTACAACAGGCATTACAGCAGAAGAGAGTCAGCCTGGATTTCTTACCTTCAGAGATGGAAAAGGTTCAACCACTGGTGTCATCCTCACCATCTTGTGCCTGAATCCTCTTCGCTCTCAGCCATCTTGTAGTAAAAACTTGAAAAAAAATCACCAAGGAGTCCGATGGCACCTTGAAGATTAACAGATCTGTTAGTCTTTAAGGTGCCACTGGACTCCTTGTTGTTTTTGTGGATACAGACTAACACGGCTACCCCCTGATATTTGAAAAAATCAGGTTATCAATGAGCTCCATTACGGTTCTTCTGGACACAATATCAGCATTTCATTCCCTACTAAAAGGGTTTTCCCTGTTTGTTCACCCTGTGTCCTCAAGATTTATTAAGAGATTAGGGAACTTTACCTCCAGGTTAAGGATCCTACGCCTTCTTGGGATCTCAGCCTGATACTCAGATACCTCATGGGACCTCCATTTGAACCTTTACTTATCTATAGGGCCCTACCAATTTCACAGTCATAGGGTTTTAAAAATAATAAATTTCATTATTTCAGCTATTCAAATCTGAAATTTCATGGTGTTGTAACTGTAGGGGTCCTGACCCAAAAGGGAGGAGTGGGGGGGGGAGGGGCACAAGGTTATTATAGGTGGGTCATGGTATTACCACCCTTATTACTGCTCTGCTGCTGACGGTGGCACTGCCTTAAATGCTGGGCAGCCGTAGAGCTGCAGCTGCTGGCCAGGACCCCAGCTCTGAAGGCAGCAGAACCACCACCACCAGCACAGAGTAAGGGTGACATAGTATGGTGTGGTATTGCTACCCTTACTTCTGTGCTGCTGCCTTCAGAGCTGGGCGTCTGGCCAGCAGCTGCCACTTTCTGGCCACCCAGCTCTGAAAGCAGTGCAGAAATAAGGGTGGCAACACCAGGACCCCCCTACAATAACCTTGCAACCCCCCATGACCCATTTTTGGGTCGTGACCCCAGTTTGAGTAATGCTGGTCTCCCCTGTGAAATCTGTATAGGACAGGGTAAAAGTATACAAGAGACCAGATTTCACGGTTGAGATAAGATTTCACGGTCCATAACGCTTTTTTCACGGCCATGAATTTGGTAGGGCCCTACTTATCTATGAAGATAGCGTTTCTACTAGCCATCATGTCAACTTACAGGGATGGGGACCTTGATGGCAGAACCCCCTTTTATGGTATTTTTCCAAGGACAAGGTCTCTTTATGGCCAGACCCTAAATTCTTACCTAAAGTGCTGTCAGATTTCCATCTTAACCAGGCCATCCATCTACCAGTATTTTTCCCTAAATCATATAAATTTCAGCGTGAAATCTCCTGTCATACTTTAGATGGTAGATGGGCATCAGCCTTTTATCTCTGGGTGTATCATCGCTTGCTGCAACACGGACGGTGCTCTACCCGACCCCAGAGGATAACAACATGCTCTTCCAGATCACACGCAACTGCCGGAGCTTCAAGAGCACTCCAGTCTTGGAGATCTGCAGACTGCCTACATGGGCCACCGTGCTTACTGTTTCTAAACACTATGCCTCGGTCCATGCCGTCAGCTCTGATGCGGCGCTTGGTACTGCTGTACTGTCTTCAGTCTTGGACTCAGTTCCAAAGCTCTCTCCTTGTAGGGGACACTGCCCAGGAGTCACCTGAAAGTGGAGCACCCACAAGGACACTACTCAAAGAAGAGGTTACTGCACAAGGTGAGTAACTGCGGTTCTTCAAGATGTGTCCCCTATGGGTGCTCCGCTACCTGCCCTCTGTCCCCTCTGCTTTGGACTGCCCTTTGTTGGACATTTGGATAGAGAAGGAACTGAGGGCCGTTCGCCTGCACAGCTCTATGTACCCTTGGGTGAGGTTGTGTGTGTGTGGGGCGGGGAGCAAATGGACACTGCTAACGAAAAATCTCCGATCGAGGGCTTGAGAGGCGCCTTCACACCTTAAGTGGAGCTCCCATAGGGGGAAACATCTCAAAGAACTGCAGTTACTGCACAAAGTGAGTAACCTCTTCCTTCTATTGCCCTGGGAGCAAGTGTCACAAATACATAGTCTTCCTCCTGTGAGCAGCAGCCACAGATCAATGCTGAAGGCCGAAACTTGAAAAGGGTTTCTGCCCTATTTACCATGCACTGCTGTTTCGGGGAGCTGGAGCTCAAACCAGATCAAGAGGCGAAGTAGGAAACTTTCCTTTTGTTGTTAGGCCCTAGGACTTTGTGTGAAATGCAGGAGTTTTTAACCATGCCACTAGCAATGTAGGGCTCTGGCCTCTTACTCCAGAGTTTTTCCCTTGGGCATGGAAAATTCCCAGCATTATTTCATATAACTCCACAAGGGAAATCTGGAGACAGCGGCACTAGACTGTTCCCTTTTCCTGAACCCTCTACAAATGTGGGTTCAGGAAAAAAAGATTGCCCAACCCGTGTCAGTATTTCCCCTGTAATTGACATAACTCTGATCAGTTGCAGGAGGGACTAAGAGGGTGATCTTCCCCACCCCCCCGTCAAACAGAGAAGGAATCATTTGTTTATAATCTGTAAATGAACTAAACCAGTGACCACGCTGACGTTCCAGCGAGTGACCAGGTGCCAAAGCTTAAAACAAAGAGGAGAAATGCAATTGCCTAACAATAGGCCTGATCAGCACCAGCCCCCAACTCTCATGTGCTACATTCAGGGCTAGACCGCTAATGCTCACAGACCCCGATCAATGGGAATGGACTTTTTTTTTTTGCACGGAGACTCCTGTGAGCCATTTATGCTAGAGCTGCCCTCATGTCTCCGGCATTTAAGTGAAGAGTCCTGCCGCCCTGCCACTTTGCTGAGGAGGGCACGCTAGCTCCCACCTCCGCTCCAAGAATCAGCCATGTCTGGCAGCTAACTTTAGAATGCTCTGAGAAGCACTTAGTCCTGTTCATTGTACAATAGGAATCCTGTTTAATGTTGGTTGTGACACTTAAGATTGTGATCAGGTCTCCTGCCATGGTTGATTTTGCAACATCAATAGGCCCTTACTAGAAATAACCACAAATCCAGCCTGGTGTTGATCACAGATGCAATGGCAGTAGGGTGACCAGACGGCAAGTGTAAAAAATCGGGATGTGGATTGGGGGTAAAAGGCACGTCTATATGACAAAGTGCCAACTATCGGGACTGTCCCTATAAAATCAGGACATCTGGTCACCCTAAATGGCAGTCTCAGCCGTGAGGGATTAAAGCCACTTTCTGCAGAGCCCCCAGTTCCTGAATTTGCAGTTAGATCCAGCCCAGCTCAGAGAAAGGAAGAGGTAAAGAAGTTACCCTGTACTTCCCCCAGCTGTAAACCAACTCTCCCTGTTAGAAACTGCCCTGCATTAATACGCTCCTGCAGCACTGGCTATGTGCCAACACTCTTTCAACTGTAATGCAACATCTGTTGACTTAATCTCCCACAGGCTAATTTCCCCCTTCCCCCACCTTTTAATCCTCTCCTTCTGAAGCACTTTTACCCTGAAATTGGACACGCTTTCCCGTTCACACAGGCTTTCCCAGCAGCTGAAGGAAGGGAGATGAGTGCCATCAGCCCTATTTGATGTGTTCTTAACAACCTGTTGTGTCCGTGCCACAAAGACTCTGGATGCTAAATGACAGGCTGTGCGTGGAACAAGACGAGGCTTGCGCACTCTGGAATGCATCCCTCAGTTGGTTTTAAGCCGTTAGTGTGACTCAGCGACTCATTAAGAAGTGTTTTATTGGGCGCAGCTATAGACAATTGAAATTAGTGTGGGACTCCTAGGTTCTAATCATAGCGCTGCCCCAACTCACTAGTAAATTGCTCCGTGCCTCGGTTTCCCCATCTGTAAAACTTCTTGCCTGCCTTTGTCAAGCATCGTGAGCTCCACGGGTGTAAATACTAGAGCCAAGTACAGCACTGTCTGCGCCTGCTTCGGTGGAAGGGAAGGGGAATCGGGCATCTTCCAAAAGGGACTGTGCGGAACTTTCAGGGAAAATCACCTCATTCGTTTTTCAGGCAGCCTCGTTGTAGGCCAGCTCGGAGACCATCCAGCCCAGGTGCTGGGCAACGCATCATCATTCCGTTGGGTCTTGTCCGGTTTTAGTGTCTGGAATCCAGGGCCATGAGACAGCACCAAGTCCCTACTTGGCTCCAGCAGAGTCTCCCCTCCATCCAGGCAGGCTCTGGTATCCCAACCAGAAGCTAGTGGCCGCCATTCACTCCCTGCGGTCCTCCCCAAGGAAGCGGAGCTGGGTGCTGGGCAGTTGGGAAGCAGCCGCTCCCCGTTTAGAAGGTGACTGCTCTCAGCCTAATCTCTAAAGTGGCTGTAGCTACCACCGTGAGAGGCACACTGTATTAGCGCCTGAAATAATTCCTGCCTTTCCACTTCCCACCCATCGTCACTCGGCCAAGCCCTGTCTCATTAGCAGAGCTAACCTCTGCTCCTCCGTCAGTCTCCGCAGCCCCTTTTCATTCCCCTTGCTCCTCTCTGGCCTCCGACCAGGGTCGGAATAAAGTTCTGGCAAGGAGATGCCTGGCACTGACGCCAGTATGGCAGCAGGGGTCAGACCACAGTCATTGAGAGAGGGAGCATTCTTCACCCTGCACCAGCCTTTCTGGCAGCCATCCCCCATTGCGAGATCATGCTAAACATGGCCTCCACTCTCACCACAACAGGTCTCTAGCAGGGTCACCGCTGCCCAGCTTTCCTGTCCCCTCCAGGGTAGGAATTGTCATTATGCTTCCCCACGTATACAAACTAAATGGCACTGGAGCACTTTCTGCCTGTGTCTCTGCTCTGTTCGTCCTCGATGACTCACCTGCTGCTCCCAGTTTAGCACCAACAATGAATTTCATTAACAGGCTATTTATTCCCTCCGCTGCCTGTTCAAACACTGAGCTCTACCACATTACACTAAACAGTGTAACCCCCCAAATCAGCGCCACCTCCCTTTGCTACCCACTTTTCAGGATGAGCAACAGTGGTATCTCAGGGAAGGGTGGGAGGCAGGGAAAGGTTAGTGGCATTTCTGCGTCCCTCCTGTTTCACAGCCCATTAGACTCCTCCTCTCGCTGGCTAAGCTGGACCTGGAATGTCAAGCACACCCACTCTCCGCTCCTCGTCCTTGACTCTCACCCAACACACCCCCTTCCTTCCCCTTGTCCTCCCCCACCCCCTGCTATAAAGTAACTCCTGTAAAATCAGAGTAGTTACTTAGGAAAACTTTATTTAAAACACCCCAGATGTGCAAGGCCTGAAGAATGGGAACGGCAGGATTTTAGGCCACAGCCTCTCTCCATTTCAGCTGTCTTCTCCTGTATTAAAGCAATTTTCCCTTTATGATTGACATGAAAACACTGTTCCAAGAATGGAGCTTTTTAAACCACTTCAATTACCTGCATGGGAAGGGATTTACCAGCCCCTGGCAAACTCAGCTGCCACTTAGAGGCTTCTTGGCCCTTATCTGAGTAAATTTATGGATCATCTACTAGGGCTCTGTTCTCCACCCAGGCAGAGAGGGCAGAACAGGTCTCCATATACGTGCCCAGCAGTTAGAACAAATCTTACAACCTGAAGCTCAGGAATACACAGCCCAATCGGTTTCTCCTGGAGAGTACTTGAAAGTCAAAGTCAGTGGAGGTGCGGATTGCCTGATACCAGGCTGTGCAGAGCCCGTCTCCCCACAAAGGGATCTCTTTGGGCCACTGCAACACCCCTCCACCCCAGCCGCCCAAGTGGCTGACAGTTCAGGAGAGGAGCCTGTCCATTTTGAGACGCCAATTCCCTTTCCATCTTTAATTTTTCTTATTTGACAGAAGGGGGCTTTCTTTGGCTAAGCATTAAAGATCACTCAGATTAAGTTCAGGCAGACTGTCAAACAGGTCACTGCTGAGGTCCTCATCCGACATGCTTCCAGCCTCCTCCTTGGGGGTGCTGTCCTCCTGCTCCAGGCTTGGGGTGGAGAGGTCTTTGGATCCTACAGACACATTGCAGAGGAGTTAGCCACACTCTGGACTCTGAGGCTCAAGTCCTCATCATCAACCGAGAAAAATGGCCCACGACCTCCCTGTAACTGCAGAGTGATGGCAAAACTGATCTGCTGCTGGTTTGGAGTCACCAATGAACTCGAAGCAATGCCAATTCATCATCTACTCAGGCAAATACAAGAAAACACATTGACAATGTGGGTTTGACTAATTTGTATTGGCAAATATTTTTTAATCATGGCCCCCTGCCTCCTAGCAGCCTTTGGGCACTCCTACTATAATCCCGACCATTGCCTCTGGGTATCAATATTTACTACCAATAATATAGGATAACTAGCTTCCTCTTATGAAATTATGCATGTTATCTGACACAGGGCGTTGCTGATCAAATGTTAAACTCAGTCCCTGACATGTGCCTGCAAGTAATATTGGAGAAGGGAATTTAATCCCTTGATATGTCCTGGGGAGACTGCTTAGGGAACATCCCAACAGCAACTGGACATGTTACAACTGCATCTGCAAAGCTGTTAACCGTAGCAGCTTTACTAATAAAGACTGACTCAGCGCGATTTGTACTTAGCAAAAACAGAACTCAAGGCAATTTCATGTGCCTTAAAGGCTCCATTCACGAGAATCTTAAGCATCTTACTGAAGTAGGGCATGAATTTCCTTTAAAAGAACATTAACCCCTTTGTTCCTGGAGCTGGGAATTCCCCCAAGGATACGTGTTAGTGCAAACACAAGGGTCTTTACTATCCTGAAGCAATGTTGAAATCCAAAGGGCTGAGGGTACGTCCAGACTACCCGCTGTATCGGTGGGTAGCGATCGATTTATCGGGGATCGATATATCGTGTCTTGTTAAGACGCGATATATCGATCCCCGAACGCGCTCCCCGTTGACTCCGGAACTCCACCGGAGTGAGCGGCGGTAGCAGAGTCGACGAGGGAGCTGCAGCCATTGATCCCGCGCCGTGAGGATGGGAGGTAAGTCGGAATAAGATATGTCGACTTCAGCTACAGTATTCCCGTAGCTAAAGTTGCATATCTTACATCGACATCCCCCCCCCCGTGTAGACCAGGCCTTTGTGTCAGCCCCAAACCAAACATGGAGTGACATTAAAAACTGACCTCCTGACACCCCTGGGGAATGCTAAGTATTATTATTATTGGTAGTATTATAATTGGCCCTCATATTGCAGCTTAACATTACCCTGAAACAAGACTGGAAGGGAGGCTCAAACAATGGACACCACAGGGCACCACAGTTTTAACCGTGATCCAAGTGCTTTGGATGCCAGTATCACAGGTCCAGTCAAGCGCCCCTCTTGGCCACTCACCAGACTGTTCTGAAGAGAACCCATGTACTGTCCCTATCTTGGGGCCTCTAGACTCCCCCTCAGGGTGCAGATCCACTATCTAGCACACCCTCCTGAGAGCTGTGGAAACAGCGGTGGCCACTCAGGTTTTTCTTCCTCTTCATCCTCCTCCAACCCCCCTCAGCTGAAACATTTCCTCTCCCAGAACACCAGCCGTGGGGTGTTCTGGGTCTGTTGTTTACTTCTTCAAGGGGCGTGTGTTAGGAGCAACATGCAGTGCAGAGACACTTTGCAAAGGACTCTAATACCACAGCTTGTTACTTAACTGCACAAGAAATACACAGATCGATACAAACAAACTCTATTTGCATTTCCCTGCCTCAGTTTCCTCACTACTCCTCAGCTTTCTTTGGGCTAGGATCAGAGTCCTCTGGGGCCATCCAGGGTCCTTCTGCTGCAGTGCCTAGCTTGCGTTCTGAAACATGGAATCTTCTCTCCCCACCTCATCTCTCTGACCCTGGCTGTTCTATGCCCTTACCCTCTCCTGCCCAAAACTCCCCATGTGGCTCTCAGGGGCTGTTTAAACTCCCCCATTCTCACATCTGTCTTTGTCCTTTCCACTCTCCCCACTCCCTGCAGACAAGTTGGGGAAAGTATCCTCAGCCTCAACTAACCCATTTTCATCCAGGTGTTTCCACCTGGATAGGCAGCCATTAAATTCTAGCCACCCACCTCTGTCCCTAGTCTGGAGAGACCGGACAGAAGCATGGTGGACACCATATACACATAAAGGCATTCCGTGATACAAACATTTCTTAACAACTTCACAATACTAATCAGTTCCCAAGCTGTGTAGATGGAGTCCCCAAATCATCACAGCCAGCATTCTAGATTACCCTTGTCAGATTAGAGAACAAGCAGCATAAAACGCTTTGGTACAGGGGAGAAGTGAAGTTCTACAATGCAGACCACAAACAGTCTTGATCTTTAGTACACAACTTGGACAGACTAGACACCAGCACGCAAAGGAAAGCCGCTGGATCACTGCATGCTAGAAGATACTGTCCCTCCCTCCTCAGGGCTGCCACTCAAAAGTAAAGATGTGAGAGGCTGCAGTATGCTCTATTTTGTGCAAAATAATACTTCTGTTTACACAGCACCTTCCACCTGATTAGGCCTGACAACAGATAGACAAGGAGCCCTGGAAAGTAAATCTGTTAACAAGTGGAGAGCTGGGATCAGAACCAAGAAGTCGGACTCCTAGTCCAATGCTCTGACCATTAGACCATGCTGCCTCCCATATTTAGATGCCAAATACATACACCTAAATTCAGCACGGCCTTAGGGCTCTTGTCAAGTTGCGAGTTTGATCTTAGTTTGGGCATTACAAATACTGAAACACTTTTAGGGACACAAAATAGGGACTGGACATACAAAGAGATTCACCACTCCCCACAAGGCAGTCACACATCTAACATCCACATTCCCACTGAAAACAACTATATTCTTAGGATATCAAGGGCTCCTAAGCCAGCCATACTTCTCTTACCTTCAGGCTCCTTAATCTCTGTGGCACTAGAGAGCTCATCCGAGCTGACATCTGTGAGACTGAGCTCAGAGGCAGAATCATCACTCAGGGAGGAAAAAAATATCTCCTCTTCTCTCAGCAAATCATTGCTTTCCACTAAGAGAAACACACCAACAAGCAGGATAAGTTAAGAGCTGAGCTCATGGTTAAAGACCATAGACCCGATTCCTCACTGTCTTCATAGGCAATACAACCATTCTGGTTTCACAGCATCATACTCCTACTCTGCACTGGTGTAAATAACTGAACAAAGGGATGGAGAGCCAGGCCCCGAATCATGTAAATTGAGACGTGCACTGGACACGCACTGGAGGCAATGCCCCTGCACTCCCATCTCCGACTCCATGCTAGCACTTCTGAGGCTCAGGCAGGGAGCCTGGAATCCCAGACATGGTAGGGCTGCCCAGAGTCACACACCCAGGAAGCCCCCTGCTCCCTACGCAGTCCGCATGGTGGGGCTACCCCAGAGCCATGGACCCTAGGAGCCCACCACCAAACCAGGCAGGTTTCCATTGGAACTCTGCCTGTGATTTGATGAAAGTTTGTCAAACCCAAGGATGTTTCCACAAAACATTTCAGGTTCAACAAACCAGCATTTGCCAACAAAACTCTATTTTGTCAGAAAATTCCCAACCAGCTGTACCCGAGAGGACTAGCATCACTTACTCCCATGAGCACTTTCCTTTCCTACGGGCTTAGTGTATAACTTCTCTTCCAAGGGCAGATTTTTCATTTGGTCTTTCAGGTCAGTGACGGTGGATCTGATTGAAACAAAACCAACAACACTGATTAGCTCCAGGGACAGAAACAGCTGCCAGGAGAGAGAGAAAATTCATTCTTGGGATTTTCTGCAATGAGGGATTTTGGTAAACTCATAGTTCAAGGTGGATTCAGCTCTGCTGAGCAACTCATTGTATGTGGGGTGTAGGGCGTGGGGGGTGGGGAGACCTGAGGCTTTTACAGAAAGGGAAAAAGAATCAATACTTAATTACAGGAGAACTGCAATTAAATCTCATTATTGGAGATGACTCACTGAGTTAATGTAACATCCTCCACGGTGGGTTATTATAGTACAGGAGACAAGTTTGGTTTCTGATGTCAGAGCAAATTCATCAAGAAGATTCTAATAACAGAGCCATGCTGGACCATGGATGTTTTCACAGATATTTTCCACTAAGAACATGAATGGTTATTTATGGATTTTGGGGAGTAGGGGTGAATATAACCGACTAACGGGGTATCAGAAGAGAGAACAAGAAGTCAGGACACCTGGGTTCCAATCCCAGCTCTGGTACTGTTCCTTTCCCCATCTACCTTGCTGGGGTGATGGAGAGGAAGATTGTGAGAATGAACTGTGTCTGAAAAGGGCTTTGAGATCCTTGGCTGGAAAGCACTAGGGAATGCCTAATGTTTTTAGTATCATTCCTCATCAGTCTCCCTCAAGGAGAGACCTGGACACAGCTCCTTGCAGAGCAAGCCAGTGCTACATGTGCCCATCAGATGGGGCACTGCCGAGTGATGTGAAGGGCTCATCCCTGCAGAGGCCATGCATGCGTCTAGTGTCCCAGCTCAGTTCTATTTGCAATACAGCAGAACCTTAGAGTTAGGAGCATCAGAGTTACAAACTGACCAGTCAACCACACACCACATTTAAGTACGCAATCAGGCAGCAGCAGAGACCCAAATAAAAGCAAATACTGTATAGTGCTACCTTAAATGTAAACTACTAAAAAAATAAAGGGACAGTTTAAAAAAAAAGATTTGACAAGCTAAGGAAACTGTTTCTGTGCTTGTTTCATTTAAATTAAAATGTTTAAAAGCAGCATTTTTCTTCTGCACAGTAAAGTTTCAAAGCTGTATTAAGTCAATGTCCAGTTGTAAACTTTTGAAAGAACCAGAACGTTTCGTTCAGTTACGAACAACTTCTGTTCCCGAGGTGTCCGTAACTCGGAGGTTGTACTGTAGTTATACTCTGCCTTCTTAGACTCCCCCATCCCATGCATTTTCAGGTGGATAATATATGCTTCACATCCTGCCCCAAACTCTTGTAAAGTGTTGCTGTTGGGTGTTCAAGAGCCTACCAGGTACAACCCCAGTAGTGACGGCATTGTAGTGGTGGGTGTCACCACGCTGCACATTGTTTGAGATCCTTCAGGATGAACGGCACTATGCGATATTCTATGCGATTCCAAATAAAGACCTTTCAGGAACAAATATTTAATAAATAGTACCAGCCCTGCTGTATTGCAAAGATCTTCCGTATCAGCCTGATGTTAATGAATTGAGAGAGTGCTCCCCTAGGAAGGGAGGTCTGGGGCACACCATCTGGGGAACACTGCCTGCAACTGAAGGGGTGGTTGGCATTCCTGTGACACATTATCCCATTGTGGCACTTGGGTGTGTGGGAAAGAGGGTTAGAGACAGTGGCACACACAATCCCCAGATACCCCTGGGCCAGCTGGATTGGAAAGACAAGGGCACAATTAAAGGAACAGTAGCACAGAGCTAAGAATCATTGAAGGGGAAGCTCTAATGTCACCGTCCTCTCCAGGGAAGAGGCCAGAGCATGCAAGGCCCAGCTGTGTGGAGATCACAGCCAAAAGGTAGAGTCAGTTTCCTTTCTCGGAATGGTCCATCATGGGACCGTGACAGCACAGGAAAGCAAGAGGAGAGCAGGGTGACGCAGGGAAGGCAGGGGTTTAAGGGACACAAGTGGGCGTCTCTTCAAGAGAAGAGGCCCCAGGCAGAAGGGAATTCCTACTGAGGTAATAGAAAGGGAAAGAACTAAACAGGGGAATCACCACTTTCTGAACAGCATCAAGTGGGTTCACTCAGCGAGTGACAGAGAAGGAGCTTCAGAAGTCAGCCAGTGCCCATGGTAGAGGGCTTGTGGAGGGGGAACATGAGCATGCTTGTTTACAGTGTATACCCACATGGACTAGAGGGCACAGGAGAGCCGTGATTAGATATGGAGCCTTTCATCTCCGGGTCAACAGTCTCGGGTTAGCCCAGAATAGAACAGCAAGAAGTCAGTCAAGATGGCTGCTCTGTGCCTGCGTGAAGTGAAGTGGGGTACTCCGTCTAGTTCCCACGGTATAGGTGTCTCCATCATAAACAGATACCATCACAACTGGTCCCCTTGTTAGCTGCCTCAGCAGAGACCAAAGACTGAATGGATAACGGAGCCTGAACTCTCCACATGCCCCTAGTTGGGACTCCTCGCCCAGGCAGTGGGCAAGCTTGAACTGAGCTGCCCGCGTTCTGGAACCTCCAGGGCTCGCGGTTCAGCACTTTATGCATTTAGAAACCGAAATGCCTCATGGGCCAAAGTGCTGGATTGCCAACTCTGGAGATGGATGTTCTCTATCAACCAAGCAGATACAGTGACGGCTTCCCCACACTGCCTCGATAACAGGGCTCAATCGTGACCTGCAGAGACCCCCTCTAGAAGCAAGAGAGGAATTCAGCTCTGCCTTCTCTGAGGGTGCAAGCAAAGGGTCTATTAGTGCTAGTTGTGATGTGGACACCTGCCTACTAGCAACTAAGCTGATATTACCCACAACTCCTTTCACACAGGGGCACTGAATAGCGGTCACACAGCACCGCACACACTTGTGCCATTCCCATGTGGTTTGTGGTGAAATATCTCTTGGATATACAAAGAGCTGCACTTGCAGCTGATGTGCCGAGCTCAGTTGGGTGAGGAATGCACCCCATATTGCCAGCAATGTATGGTGTGCGCACACGTGGTGCCACATGTCCCACAAGACCCATGGAAGGTGCATTTCCCCTACTTGATGTGGCCGAGCTCCTCCTGGGTGCTCCGTGTCTCCAACCTGGCTTTGTCCAAGTCATCAGATTGAGTTTTGTGACTGTTCATCAAATCTTCCAGCATCTGTGGATGAGGGGGGACAGTCAGTCACTGCCAAAAGGGCTCCCCACAGAGAGCCTCTGATTCTACACAGCAGTACTGTGCCCAGCAGAACATACATGTGTGACTTGCTCAATGTACAGACCTGGAACAGCTTGGGGAAAGCACAGCTGACACAAAACATGCTATCCGTGGCAACAAGGACTTCACCTTTCCAACACAGAAAGTGGTGGGCTTTCTCCATCAGATCAAGATGGAGTACAGCATACTGGAACCTGTACCCCTTGACCCAGCCTCCTTAATGGAAATTAGGGCCACACTGTACATCTCTGCTGTCCATGCTTGGCCCACAGACTGCATTTTGACCAACCACAATGTATAAAAACACCGATCAGTTTGAGAATGTGCTGCCAGAGTCTCTTGGGCAGCAGGTTATGGGGGCTACTTGTCCAGAGGCACCAGACAGCAGTTTCTAAAAGGGTTAGAGAGGCTACAGCTAGCTGAGAAATATAGCCAGGTCTGATCATTAGCTCCGATGTATTTTAGGCCCTTCACAACTCTGCCCCTTCCTACTTGTCCATGTGTTTCCCACCGCATTATCCCTTCTCTCCCTCTGCTCTGCCAGCCTCAATCACAAATGTCTTCACACCTCATGCATGGAATGCTCTCCCTGAAGTGACCCATAAGGGCACTACCTTTTGTTTCAAATCCCTCCAACTTCTGCAGTGACGTCTACAAGAAATCAACCAAGTCCTGATGGCTATGATGGGGACAGACAGAAACTTTTAGATATATATGCTGGCTTTTTTCTACAAACATGAACACTTGTATATATTTTGAATATACTCTTCTTCCCAACCCTTCATATATCACTTGTCTTCTTACATTGTTAGCTCTTTGGCTACTGCAATACCAATAAGTCATCCTCTGCAGACTGTAACCATACTGATCTTCGTTTTCTACATGGCACCTAGCTACGCATATGACAGGTGTCTTAGAAATACTGTGAGTATGCCAGTATTGTTTGATAACCACTTAAATTACATAGGAAAGAGAACTGCTACAGTTGGGCCTCACTATTGAGTCTCAGTGTTTAATTTCATTAATGTGGCCCCTTATAAACAGGGATTACAGTGACCCCTCCCATAATTCCAGGTACACACAGGAGCTGGTTCTATCCTAAGGAATAAATACTGAAATCTGAAGCACACTGGAAAACATAGGAATGTCCTGGTGTTGATTAACGTAGCACCAATAAACCTTTTCGATTATGTTAATGCAGGAAGCCTGAGAAATAACGGCTCCACCATATGGGAACAGATCATCAAATCCATGATCTTTCCTCCAGTCTTCAGAGGAAGATATAAAACTCCCATAAATTTCCTGGATAGTTTTACAATACTATCCAAAGAGAAGATATACTTCCTGCCCCCAGCTGGTGATCAGTATACGCCAGAAGCATAAGGATCAACAACCAATGTCATTTACTCTAGCTGCTTGCACTGCAGATGCTATTCATATATGTGCCTAACCCCTCTTTTAAGAACTTAAAATTTTCCTATCATCTGGAATCAGTGAGTTCCACAGGTTATCAAACTATCACATGCTTTAAAAATGCATGTAATCATAGAATCATAGACTATCAGGGTTGGAAGGGACCTCAGGAGGTCATCTAGTCCAACCCCCTGCTGAAAGCAGGACCAGTCCCCAGACAGATTTTTGCTCCAGATCCCTAAATGGCCCCTTCAAGGATTGAACTCACAACCCTGGGTTTAGCAGGCCAAACCTCAAACCACTGAGCTATCCCTCCCCCCGCCCGACCCCCCGATTTTGCCTGGGGAAGGTGAACCTGTAAAGCTATGTACCTTGCAGTATCGACTTTGAGTTCTCTTAATTTCATCAGTTTCAGACATCTGATTGACTAGATCCTCCTCCTGTCGGTCTAAGAAGGAAAGCAATGTAACTACATAGTGAACTGGATTGGTTTTGGCCACGGAGCTGAGTCGTAGCAGAATCTACTTCTATTCTGTGCCTGATTTTTAATAGTCACCTCAGCACTCACTTTTCTCGGTGCGTATTCAGACAAAAGCTCATTGGGCACCTCTCACGCCAGGACTACATTCTACTGAGGAACTCATGTGAACAGCAGGAGCAGCTGCCAGATCTCCATGGGACTCATATACAATACCCAGATCTATTACTTTCACAGCTATACAATAGGCACAAATGCGAAAGCTGTTATTGACCCAAAGCCCTTTCCATACAGTTCTACTCTGACAAATGACTGTGAAAATGATATTGGTGGTTCCCCATTTATTGCCATTCAATGACTATATTTGACATGCTCAGTTTATAAGAAGTAAAAAAGATGGTTATATTCCTTTCCCCTACTCTGTGTTTTGTCTATTCAGATGGTAAGCTCTTTGGGACAGGGACTGACTCTCACCATGTGTTTATACTGCACCTAGCACAATGGGGACCTGATCCTGGCTGGGAACTTTCGGCCTTACTGGCATGCAAAAGAGCTGCTGCAGTAAATTCGGCTTGGCATCTGAGAGTCAAGCTAGGTTCCTTCTGTTTCATGTAATTACCAAAGATTCTGCACCTCAAATTCTGCCCTTGGTTACAGGCGGGACACTTAACTGCCTCCCCAGAAGCTGCTGCAATATAGGGAGAGGAGAATTTAGCCCATAATTGGAGATTCTGTTTATGATTCAAGTGCCAGAATAGAACCCAGCTCTCTCTCCCATGGTTATGTCAGCTCTGCACCCCTAATAGGAGTGAAGTAGTTACTACAAACAGACAATCTGACTGAGTGGTGGCTTATGAGTATGAAGGGGTCATTTTTACAGTCGCTTTGAAGAGTAGAGAGACAGTGTGATAATCTAGGACCAAGGTATTTTCAGGGCTGTCTCTGGTCTATGCCCAGCCAAGGTACCGGACATCCCATAGCATCCTTGAGAAAGGCCCAGTACTAATAATGCCAGCCAGCTCTCACATAGCACTTTGCAGCAGTAGATCTCAAAGCACTTTACAAAGGAAGTCAGTATCATTATGAATTCCCTCCCACTCTTGCCTCTCTAAGGACAGGGCGGGGGTGAAGTTTGAAAAACAGCTACAGAAGTGTATTGCAATGCACCAACCATTCATTGAATGGACCCTATCTCTCAGAGCACCACAATGCACCACACAGAGTCAGACAGAGTGGGGAGACCCAGTGCATGTTCCCCTCCCACCACTCTGCCCATGCCCTGGTGGGAATCTGACTGAGCTAGCAAGCCCTGTGCATGCTCCCACACTTCCCCTCCAACTCTGCCAATTCACCACAGCATCCCCTACGCTTCCATTCCTGAGGGAACTGTCCACTACAATAAATAACATGATACTCCCAACTGCAGGCTGCTTCCCCGCCAGTTCCAGGCATCTGTCAGGCCCACAGGGCAGGGACCTGCACAGGGAGCAATCCAGAGCAACACTCACTGAGCTTGTGCTTCAGTTGCTCCACCTCTCTCCTCACACACTCGTATTCTCGCCACAGGAGCTTTTTGCTAAAATCAAGGAGAGAGAGAGGGTTACCCCCTGGGGAAAGGAAGCAACAGCCTTAATTTCCCATGACCCACACGGCTGTAAAGGCCCAGAGCTAACCTCTCATGCACCTCCTGCATGACGCTGGAGCTGGGATACACATCCGGGGTGCAATCTCCATCCGGCTGGTGAAACACTTGCTGTCGCAAGTTACGAAGCTCGCTCTTCAGCCCTTCCATTCTCCGCCCCAGCAGGGACTCCAAGCCACTCTGAGGGCTGTTATGCAATCGACCAACCTCCTCTGCAACAACAAACAAAAGGATGGAAAACGATTAGGCTTCAGCCTGCAAAGGGAAAGGGTGGGGTGGGATAATACACAGTATAATGGTCTCAAAGGTCAGTTCACTGCTGATGTAAGGCGCTGGACTGACCACGCAGGGCACTGGGGGCCTCTGCTGATCCCCTGAAACGGTACAGCAGAATCAGTGCCAGTTCAAGAGCTCCCTTGACCACTCTGCCAGCACACTCCAGAGGCATAAGGGGAGTCGGTCTTCACGGCATATTCTGAACAAGTGATACTCTTGGGTAGAACAGGTGAGAGATGCAAACCAAGTGTTCCATTGTCTGAGCCAACAACCTACAAGCATCTGTACCAACAGACGTAAAGGTTGTATTTCGTAAGGGTTAGAGCAAAGGACTGTGAGTTGGAACACCAGGTTTCTGCTCTAGGTTTGAGCTCTATATAGTCAGCAGAGTAGAGAACTGGACTGTGCCCCACTGGGGAGCTGCACTCACAGCCTGTTGTCACCCCAAACGGTCAGATGGGGAGCGAGCTCTGACCATCCCAGAATGACTGCAAAGCCAAATGATTCATCAGTACCTTCCAGGTTATGGATCTGCTGCTGCTGGCGCTCCTTCTCCTGCTTCAGTCGATTTACTGACTGGGTGAGGGACTCAATGACCTGGGAGGAAGAGCAGGACGAGAACGAGTCTCACATGGAAATAATTTAGTGCAGGGAAGAACTCAGTTGCTTTGTGCAGTTTCAGAAGCTGGGAATGTTGCGGGGCACCTCGAGACGGATTCTAAAGCAGGCCTGCACAACTCGTAAAGTGGCAAGGGCCATATTACTCCAAAGAAAACAGCTGAGGGCCGAATCCCCCCGGCCCTGCCAAACCCCCTCCCCCCAGCGCCGCCCAGCCCCCCCGAAACACAACACCCCCCCAGCGCGACCCTCCCCTTGGAAACAACCCGCCCCAGTGCCGCCCAGCCCCCCCGAAACACCCCCCTCCACGGAAACAACCCCCCCTTCCCCAGCCGCTGCTTGCCTACTCACCCCCCGCAGGCCGCATGTTGTGCAGGCCTGCTCTAAAGCAACCACACTCAGTTGAGCAGGATAGAGGGGCTTCCAAGGAATCTGCTATGACCCTCCTTGTTGGAAGGATGAAGGCTGTGATGAGGGGTAGGGAGAAGATTCAGCGCTCAGAGGGATAGAGGGGATCTCACAGAGAGGAAAGGAAAGTGAGTACTCCTGGAAAGTTACTTTGCTTTAAAGGACACATGAAGTGTCCCTGCAGCTTCAGCCATGTGCTGGCAGGAACTGGGAGTGCTGCAGAGGCAACACACTCTCAAGGAGGGTGATGGGGAGAGAAAGGAACACCTCAAATCTTCATGTGGAGACCTTTCCAGCTGTCTCAAAGAGCAACATTCACTGGCTCAACAGGGAGAGGCTTTTCCCATCATGTGACAAAGAGAGGATCGCCACAGTCCAGGGCATCCAGTGTAAGGAATGTGTATTTTAAGCTCGCTAGTTAAACCTGTCTCTTTCCCCTTAGTAGAGAGGCTAATGTCATCAGCACTCTGGAGTTACCTTAGCTTGCGAACGCAGCTGACTGCTGATTGCTGCAAGCTCCTCTGTTGCCATCCTGCAGTGTGGAAGACTTAGGCAGGTAGGACCCGGTTGCCAAAATCCAGCCAGAGACTCATCAAATGCAACCTTCTCAGTGTTTATTCTGTCAAGCAGCAAATCCACTAAGAGATCAAAAGTAACGGGAGTTACGAGGGCTGCAGGGAAGGGAACCCACTTGTTTACCACACTGTTAGACTTGCCTCAGCTAGTGCCCAACTCAGGGAACTTGGGAAAGGCCAAACTGAAGTTTTAAAAAGCAGAAGCTAGATTCTTTCCCCTCTCTGCTTGAATTATACAATCACATGTAGAGTCACTAGAACAGGCAGGTCACTGTTTGGATAACCAATAAGAAGGGCTTGAAAATGGCCATTGCTTTGCTACATGGGTACAGAAGTTGCCTGGATTTTAAACCAAAAGCATCAACAGCTCTTACAAAATAAAAATAAAGAAGGTATAATCATCCATTTGAGACACAGCAACAACATATGATTGTACAACGCAATGGATATTCCTACAGAACCTCAATGCTAGGGTAGCAAGTGCTTTTCAAATGCTTGAGACAACGGATTGTTACCTTTGGAAGAGATGCTGGTTGTGTTCAGACGCTGCTGTAATAGAGAAAGAGAAACCAGATTAAGTAGTAAAGACACTAAAGGACAGGGGAAAGTTACACACAGGAAGGAGTGGTAGGGTATCTCACACTGCTTTCCATTTTGGATCTGTCTTTAAATCGAAGCAGGATGGCGTGTTAACACCAAAGGACAGATTAGGAAGTGCCCTCGTGTTCTCAATGGTGATTCCTCAAATCAACTAAATTGCAACACCGGTGATTGAGGAGTGGACAGAGGAACAGAAGGGTGAAGTATGTGGGGAAATCCAGGAGGGAAACTAGTTGAAACAGAAATGAATTCAGGGACGTCCTATGGTCTGTGTTATACAGGAAGTTGGACTAGATTTCACAGTGGTCCCTTCCGACTTTTTAATCTATGAAAAATGTTCACAAAATACATGGTTTTAATTATGTGAAACAATTACCATATTAGGTACATCAGGATAGTCACAGAACTTGGAAAAATCTAACAGCATTCCTAGCGCTCTCTCTAGCCAGACTGAAACTGCAATGTAAGTGGGTCCCTTCCCCCGTGGCTGATTACTTAGGAGTAGCACCAGTAGCTTTAAAACAATAGTCTACTTCTAGCACCCTCTTTGCCCATAATCTCCCATTTTATAGATGAGGAGAACTGAGGCAGAGAATAGTTCAGGGCTTCTCCAAACAGTAAATTGGGGCAGAGGTGGGAACAGAACTCAGGAATCCCAAAGCACAGTTCCTCACTCTAAGTACTAGACCACTCTTCCCCCTAATGTTATTGCTGCCTTCTCTATAACACAGCCATCTGTCCTGGATCTAACAATAAAATAATACATCTCAGAGCTGCACGTCATACTGCCCACAAATTGGCTCCCTTTCACGTTAATCCATGCTTTTATGGGGTAGATACCGCAGCAAGGCCTGACCAAACCCGAGGTGCTCATCCACTGGTCTTTAAAGAAAACCACTTGCATCTATCCAAAAGAGCACACCCCATCCTCTGAACTGTTGTATAATAAAGGTTCTGCAGGGCTGACAGAATAATCCTGCTCAATAAGAGATCCAACTTTCTTGGGAAAGTCAAGAGAATCTCTCGTCACTGAAGGGACAAAAATGAGCTACACAGAGGACCTTGAGGACATAATTTCCATAAGTATCTGCAGTAAACGTGGAGGTGGATTTTATTTGGGCAAAGAGGCCTGGATTGTGATGTTTGCAAACAGTGGACAGCCATCCAGTTCTAGAAGTTGCTTATTACACAGGAATTAGGTGCTTCCCCTCAGTCCAGTGCCCTATCCAGGCTGCATTCCCATTTCATCCCTTTTCTCTTCTAGAGCCTTGGATCACCCTGAGGAATCGCTCCCTCCTTCTGAGCATTTTTGTCCTTGAAATATTTGCAGAAGCATTTCAATTTTCATCCCTTCTAAGGACACTGGAAGCCTTGATCGCTCCAGTCTAGCACTGAAAAAGACCTGTGTGAAAGTCATTTTTCCTGAATCCAACTATCAATGTGAAACATTCAATCAGTCTCTAGAGGGCAGGGAACTCTACCACCATTACAATACTAGCCAAAGCAGCTACAAAAACCAGTCCTGGTGACTTCACCTACAGTGATGTTACCAACATAGTTCAAGGAACCAAGGGATCCAGCACTTGTTTAAATAGGACTTTCCTGGAGTGAGAGTCTAAGCCACAAGAAAGAGATGACAATGTAGCTGAACTTGCCTTTATTTTAGCCACGTTGCTGTCTGTTGCAGTCAGTATGGAGTTGAGCTGTGTGTCCCAGTTCATGTGGCTGGTAGGCAGGTGCTTTTAACTGTTTACCAATGACAAAGTAATCTAGGATCAGCCCTTGGTGTATAAAGCTGAGGGATGGAACAGAGCCCAACGTGGTGAAGATATTGGATTGACCTGTAAAACCATCAGCAAAGAGATTTTTCTCTCTATACAGTCTATGCTCCTATTACAGTTCAAATAAATTTACATGTATATTAAGAGAAATAAAGGGGAGGATATAGGACTGAGGGCAAAGTGCAGGGTCTAAAAATCCTGAGACTCCTACATAATTCACACCCAGAACGGATTTCATAAGCTAGGCCTGATGGAGGCTCACTGGTAGTGGGCCAGAGCAGTGCAGAGCCCAGAGCAGAAGCAGACTTCCATACAGACCATCTCCTAGGGCCAAGCACAGCACCCTGCCATAGCGCTGGCGATGCCATAAAATACACACCATCCGCTTTGTGTGAGCCTTAAACTGACGCTGGGGAAGGGCCATGCCCTGTCCTCAGAGAGGGGTGAAGGAGGCAGGGAAAGCCCAGGGCTCCCACCACCTGCACCACTACAGACACAGAAATCTGCCAGACAGTTTCAGGGTGTTTTTTT
>NC_048305.1:105266339-105280993 GCF_013100865.1 Trachemys scripta elegans | reverse complement strand
TGGGGACGGGGGCGGGCCGAGGGGCTCTGCGGCGGCCCCGGTGTCTCTGTGGGACGAGGCCTAGGGCGGAAGTGGGGGGGAGGGTTCGGCTCCCCGCGGCGACACCGGGCTCGCGCCGAGCTGGGAGCCGCAGGGCGGGGCGAGGGTCCCTACTACCGGCGCCACAGGCTCCCGGACCTGGTGCGCGGCTCCGACGCCCCCAGCGCCCTTTGGGCCCCGCTTCTCGCCCTCCGAGGGTTTCAAAACGCGCACCGCCGCCGTCACCGCGCCGCCCTGCCCGGGGGCTGCTGGGGGATGGAGTCCAGCCTGCGCTGCCCGGCCCAGGGCGGAACGGCCTCAGGACTACACTTCCCAGCAGCCACGGCGTCTTGGGCGCTGCCCGCCGCCCTGATGCCGCGACCGCGCGCGGTGTATCATGGGAGACGTAGCCCTCGGCAGACGCCGCTGCCCCTCGCGCAGGGCACGATGGGATATGAGGCCTGTCTGCCCGCACCGCGCGCAGCCATAACGTGGGAGCAGGCGGAGGCGAGCCGCGGGCTGGGGGGGGGAAGGACTCTCTTTCCCATGATACTCCGCGCGCGCAGCCATGGCGGGCGGGAGACTACATCTCCCGTGATCCCCCGCGCGATGGGCAGCATGGAGCCAAACGTGGCTGCGCTGGAGAGGCGAGTCCGCGGTTGCCTGTGCGATTTCGGTTTCGAGGTTTCTCCCCTCAAGGTATAAGCCGCGTGGTTGGGGCGGGGGGCTGCTATGGCCGCCAGGCTCCCGGGGTGGTGCCCACGTGGCCTGTGACATCATGCAGCTGTCACTGTGACATCACATGGGCACTGTGACATCATGTAACTGCACTGTGACCTTCCATCCCCACGCCAGCCAGTAGGGGATGGGGGGCCTCATGGCTCTGTTCGTGGGGCGGTGGGTGGACATGTTGTGGGAGGATGGGGTGCTGCAGGCGCTTTGGGGTGAAGGGTCCCGGATGTATTCCAGACGTGGTGATGTCATTGGCAGTTGCCAATGGGGAAAATAGCGTCTGTCCAGTGGATTTTTGGACAAGTGGATCACAGGGGTCCCGCACACGCTCTCTCCCCCGTCAGGCTGTATCCTGAAGTATAGTACAGATGCTCCCCGAGTTGTACGTTGGTGACCTTGATGCATCCGAAGAAGTGAGGTTTTTACTCACGAAAGCTTATGCCCAAATAAATCTGTTAGTCTTTGAGGTGCCACCAGACTCCTTGTTGTTTTTGTAGATACAGACTAACACGGCTACCCCCTGATACTTGTATGGAAAGTACATGGTCTAATTACTTCTTCACTAGGGCCAGGTGCTGGAAAAGCTGGCATCGAAGTGATGAGCAAGATGTGGTAGGTTCTCACCCAGACATCTTCGTGTACTCCTAAGTCTGTAACTCTTCCTGAATTACATTCTGTTGGCCAGGACATCCAGACATCAACTGAGTTTGCCCCATATCTTGCTGCCTTTTATCCCTTCACTTATTCTCATTGATTATTTTCATCTCATTTCCCCTGTCACGCTGTTTAGACCACCTGGGAAGGTGAAGTGCCCAGTCGCCTTTAAAACTGGCATGAGTTCCTTTCTATAAAGGGCCTGATCCTATGAGAAGCTGGGTGTCTCTTGAAAGCTGTGTAGGTCCTTTGACTCCCAATGATATTAGTCCTACCATAGTGTAGTAGCAACCTGTCCCCTGGTGAGAGCTCCAAAGTGTATTGCATCTCCATCCTTTCAGATTATTTTCAAAACTGCCATGTTGTTCTTCAGAGAGCATCATGGGACAGCATTTTATTTGTGACAGTTGATACTGGTGGGCTTCTGAGAAAGTATAATTTTTAAAATGTGTGGGAGGAAAAAATTCTCCATGTATGTTGTGAAAGGCGTAATCTTGTTGAAAGTACAAGGAAAGAAACGGAAACTAGCAGCTGAAAAATTCAGAGAAGTTGGCTGGAGATCGCAAGAGCAGGAGATAAAAGTGGAGGAAAGTGTGAGAAGGGATTACATGACTTCACAGATGAGCTGCACAAAATGATACTAAGCAGATAATTGACTTCTGCTGAGATTAACATCAAACTGTATTGTCTTTAAAGTTAAATATTGACAATAGTCAGGAAACTGACTACTGAAGAAGTAAAGTTTTTATTGACCTGAGAATTAAATATTAACCCAGGCAAAGGTAAAACTAAGATTTGCCACCAAGGTCAGTGAATGTTGATCTTCACAGAGCGACAAAGTCATAATGTGCCAAGGTACGTACATTCTGAAAGCCTTCATCAGGAATCTCCCCATTGAAACTGTGAATTTCTTAAATGAAGCTTTTTTGTAAACTAACATTTTAGGAGAGATGAAGTTAGGTGACTGACAAATAACACTATTGTTGACTGCTGACAAACCAATCTGTTAGAAAAAAGAACAAGGAGTACTTGTGGCACCTTAGACACTAACAAATTTATTTGGGCCAAAACCCACTTCATCAGATGCATAGAGTGGAAAATACAGTAGAAAGATAGATATATATACAGAGAACATGAAAAGATGGGGGTTGCCTTAACAACTCTAACAAGACAAATCAATTAAAGTGTGTTATTATCAGCAGGAGGGAAAATCACTTTTGTAGTGGTAATCAGGATGGCCCATTTCAAACAGTTGACAAGAAGGTGTGAGTAACAGTAGGGGGGAAAATTAGCATGGGGAAATAGTTTTTAGTTTGTGTAATAACCCATCCACTCCCAGTCTTTAGTCAGGCCTAATTTGATGGTGTCCAGTTTGCAAATTAATTCCAGTTCTGCAGTTTCTCATTGGAGTCTGTTTTTGAAGGTTTTTTGTTAAAGAATTGCCACATTTAGGTCTATAATTGAGTGGTTGAAGTGTTCTCTGACTGGTTTTTGAATGTTATAATTCTTGACGTCTGATTTGTGTCCATTTTCATAGAGACTGTCCAGTTTGGCCAATGTCCATGGCAGAGGGGCATTGCTGGCACATGTTGGCATATATCACATTGGTAGATGTGCAGGTGAACGAGCCCCTGATGGCGTGGCTGATGTGATTAGGTCCTATGATGATGTCCCTTGAATAGATATGTGGACAGAATTGGCAACGGGCTTTGTTGCAAGGATAGATTCCTGGGTTAGTGTTTTTGTTGTGTGGTGTGTGGTTGCTGGTGAGTACTTGCTTCAGGTTGGGGGGCTATCTGTAAGCGAGGACTGATCTGTCTCCCAAGGTCTCTGAGAGTGAGGGATCGTCCTTCAGGATAGGTTGTAGATCCTTGATGAAGCGCTGGAGAGGTTTTAGTTGGGGGCTGAAGGTGACAGCTAGTGACTCCCGGAAGCAGTGGCATGCCCCCCCTCCGGCTCCTACGGTAGGGGCAGCTAAGGGGCTCCGCACACTGCTCCTGCCCCAAGCGCAGCCCCTGCAGCTCCCATTGGCCGGGAACCGCAACCAATGGGAGCTGCAGGGGCAGCGCCTGCAGACAGGGCAGTGCACAGAGGCGTCTGGCTGTGCCTCCGCGTAGGAGCCAAAGGGGGAACATGCTGCTGCTTCTGGGAGCTGCTTGAGGTAAGTGCTGCCCGGAGACTGCACCCCTGACCCCCTCCTGCATCCCAACCCCCTGCTCTAACCCTGATCCCCCTCCAACCCTCTAAACCCAGCCCAGAGCACCCTCCTGAACCCCCAACCCCACCCCAGAGCCATCACCTCCAGCTAGAGGCCCCCTCCCCCTCTGCCCCAGCCCAGAGCCTACTCCTGCATCCCGAACTCCGCATTTCTGGCCCCACCCCAGATCCCGCACCCCCAGCTGGAGCCCTCACTCCCTCCCGTTCTTCAGCCCCCAATTTCATGAGCATTCATGGCCCGCCATACAATTTCCATATTCAAATGTGGTCCTTGGGCCAAAAAGTTTGCCCACCCCTGATTTAAGGGCACCTCCTGAAATGTGCTGAGTAGCTCTTGAGAGGGTCCGTCACGTCCTTAGCTTGCACTGGCTTCAGTAGGATGACTAAACATGGACCCAGTCCCACTTTCAGTAAAGCCAATGGAAGGAATCCTGCTGACTTCAGTGGGCATTGGAGCCTGTCTGTGGGAGTACTGATGCGGGCCCATAGCTATGAAGAGACAGTAGATGGCGCTGCCTCACCAGGGTTTTAGCACTGAACAGAAGAAATAGCTCTTTCTATCCCTATCACTAGGGTCAGAGGGACTGCTCCTGTAGCATCATATGTTTGCAGGTTCTGGGCCTGACAGAATGCAGGAAATTGCACCTGGTATATCACAGTATTTCTAGGGAACTTGAGACTTTCCTTTGACAGAAAATAAATCCATAACTGTCCCTATCCCCACAGCCTTTTGCTTGGCACCTGCCCAGGAGTAATGATCCGCACATTGGAACCAACGGATACCTACAGAGAAGCATACTGCAGGGCTAATAATGCAGTTTTAATTTATTATTAATTATTATTATTGTTTTATTATTTATTTTATTATTGTAAAACCCCAAACATACAAGATGTCTGTGTGTGGGATGGTCCCCATTGCTCTTCCCTGGTGACAAACCCCACATAGTATTTTAAAAAGATAGTCCTTCAAAAAGGATATTAAGGGACATTAAGAATACATTCCTCCAGGGCTTTGGAGCGGAGCCCGGAGCTGGAGCGCGGAGCAGTTCCGGAGCAGTGGAGCTGCAGGTTTTTGCCTGGTGCTGGAGCGGAGCCGGAGCACAGCTCCAAAGCCCTGCATTCATCATACCATGTTATTTCTATACTAGTAGTTAAACTGGATCATGACTAATAACATGTGCAACCTCTTTTCAACACTGTGTAATAACGTGCAGACCAACTAATTATTTAAACCAGTGGTTCTCAACTGGGGTGACACATACCCCTGGGGGTACACAGAGGTCTTCCAGGGGTACATCAACTCATCTAGATACTTGCCTAGTTTTACAACAGGCAACATAAAAACACTAGCAAAGTCAGTACAAACTAAAATTTCATACAGACAATGACTTGTTTATACTGGTCTATATACTATACGCTGAAATGTAAGTACAATATTTATATTCCAATTGATTTTATAATGATAAAAATCAGAAAGTAAGCAATTTTTCTGTAATAGTGGTTGTGACACTTTTGTATGTTTGTCTGATTTTGTAAGCAAGTAGTTTTTAAGTGAGGTGAAACTTGGGGATATGCAAGACAAATCAGACTCCTGAAAGGGGTACAGTCGTCTGGAAGGGTTGAGAGCCACTGATTTAAACAAAGGCCAAAACAAAACTGATCTCCGTTTTACTGGTGTCAGTCCTGAGTCCATTGAAATCAATAGTTATTCCAGATCAGTGGTTCTCAACTTATTACACATTATGGGCCAATGTGTTACCTGGGCTGTAGGGGCCTGGTGGCGTGGACCCCTGCTGTGTGGGGCCGGCCAACTGCCTGCCCTAACCACCCCTCCATGTTTGTAATTGGTTTCTAAAATATAAAACCTAAATGTGGAACCATCTAGATCTTTAAGAGCAATCTCCATTACCCATTACAAAATTAAATGCTCAGTAACACTGCTGAAGCCGGCTGCCCTCAGCCTGCCTCTCCCCCCCACATGCACACACAGGCAAGGATCGAGAGGTTATTGATTGTCTTGTTTCACCCACATAGTAGTTGTTGGGGGCATTTGATGCACTGATGAGGTACACAACATGTTGTAAGAGAGGCATATGTAGGACGCATAGATCATGAAAGGTGTGTTATGGGGGGTATTTCTGAGCAGTAGAGATATGTCTGCAGGTTTTGCATCTGTCTCAGGTGCCGGTGCTACTTTGAGTTGGTGTGTCCTGGTCTCACACAGACTCTGGTTTCATGACTCATTACAACAATCTGTAACCTACCAGCCCTCCTTTGTCCTATAACTTCAGGCTGTTAATTGCCCACGTCATTTTAAGGCAACTCCCATCTTTTCATGGGCTGTATATTTTATACATGCTTGCTGTATTTTTCACTCCATGCATCTGATGAAGTGGGTTATATCCCACAAAAGCTTATGCCCAAATAAATTTGTTAGTCTCTAAGGTGCCACAAGGACGACTCGTTTTTTACTTCATTTTAAGTAGTTTCTTGCATTATGTGTTAACCCCTTATGCTTAACAGCCTGTCCCACCTTATATTTAGTTGTGATACCCTGGCTTCCCTTTCCAGACCTGAAAAAAGGTCTGTGAAGCTTTCCACTAACAGAAACTGGTTCAGTAAAAGATATTACCTCACCTACCTTGTCTTGCTCATATCCTGGGACCAGCATGGCTACAACAACATTGCAAACATACATCAAATATTGATTATTTCAACCAGCCCAGATAGATGTTGGATCAATAGAAAAAGAACTACTGGGATGTTAATCGCCCTTATTCTGTTTGGTTTTAATTGTTAATTATCAGGATAAAAAATTAAAGCATAATTTCTCTTTTGGATCTGATATCCTGAGAGCACCATACAGGATTATAACCTCAACTATGACCTGATATAATAGAGGAAGCAAGACCGGTTTTTTTGACCGTTTGTAGTAGACTACGTTAATTCTGGAACAACCAAGAGCTTTATATGTAGAAAATGAAATCTTGAGGCCTTTCCTAGCTAATCTCAGGATACAATCCTGGTCTGATGGCCCAAAGAAAACAAGGTCTTGTTAGAAGTGATTCTTCTAGCATTTGGAGCAGGATCTGATACCTTCCCACTTCCACAGAAAGACGAAGCAGAGTGAATGGAAGAAACAGGGAACAAAAAAAGCTCTAGCTACCAAATGAAAGAATGGTAGCATTGTGGCTCCTTTAAGATCCAGTTCTCATATTTCTAGTGGCATCTTATTTCTTGATCTCAGCTGCAAAATCAACAACTTTTAGCTTCAAATATTTCAGCTGATTTTTTTGACGTCTCAGTTCAGCATCTTAAACTGACCCAATTTCTGATTAAACAGTGGGACTGGCTTTGCAAGGCGGCTAATTTACCGTACATTTCCTTTCCTTTCTGGATCCTGCTCCTGTGTGGTGCTGGGTACCTTCTACTCTCGTTAGAGTCACTTTCGCTCTTATTCAAAGCTGCTCAGCACCTTACAGTTTCTAAAACCACTACACTTCCTTTTTAAATACTAGCCATGGCCTTTATGACCTCCTGAGGGGCAAAACTGCAAGAAGCTAATAAAGTCACAGGGTCCTATACGAAAGAATAAACTTGCTATGTGTAATCCGGTTGTGTAATATGTTGTTTGTGTATTATGCTAGCATTTTTAGAGTTATTACCTGGCTGTACTTAGCACTCCTGGGGCTGAGTCTCTGTTCTCCTGCTCATGTCTCCCTGCCTTCTTGGCTTGATCTGCCCCCTAATTTCTAATACTGTCAGCTGGGCTGCATTATGACCCATCCAGCCATGAAGGCAACTCTTGAAATCTGGGAGCATCATAATGTGTGTGATGCACCTAATGTTCCGCTGAGGGATTATTGTGCTCTTGGGAGCATCATGTCATTTACCTTCACAAATAACTGTTTATGCCTGGAGAAGTAAAGCATGTGGCCTGTCATGTGATTGAACAGAAGTACTGATTTATTTCCAGCCGGCTGTCATGGCCCTTATGACATCACAAGGGCAGCTGTGTGTGAGCATGCTTATTTGATCCTTGTTTTAAAAAAAAAAGAAAAGAAAAAAAGGCCACCCCCTCAACAAAAGGGATGGGCTGCAGAAAACAAGGATCAACCAAACAATGGGGGACAAATAACAAAACACAAAACAAAAACAACCCCCCCACACCCAACCAGGAACAGGAGTGAGATCACTGGGTCAAAATAAAGGATCCAGCAGGGACACCAGTCAGAGAATCCCAGATAGTGTCCACCACTACGGCTTCAAGAGAGAATCGAGAGGGGCCGTGGATTCCACTCAGAACGAACTCTGTCCTGGTGTGTGAATGGCAAAGTGCCGAGAAATATACTCCACAGTCACTGACAACACCCCCATCCAGCCTCCCCGTGTTAGCGAGAATGATGTCAGAAAAGCATTTCTCATTATTTCTAGTAAACTGGTTTGAGGCAGAAATGGGTTGTGAACTCTTCAGCTCAGTGCTGTAATTTGTCATTTATCTCTGCCTCAGTTTCCCTATCTATAAAATAGTGATACTGATTCTCACCAGCCTCAGTGGGGGCCTTATGAGGCTGAATTAATTGAAGCTTATAAAGCGCTTTGAGATCTTTAGAAGGAAAATGCTATTGAAGGGCCAAGCATTATTATCATTTTATTATTCAGATGTAGTAAGCTGCTGGACCCTTGTCTTGAGTGATGAATAATTGTGGGGAGGAGGGGAGCAGAGAAGACATCATTGCCAGGCATTTATATCAAGGATCTGATTTGCATTGGCAGGTCTGGCTGGTGAGATTTTTAAGGTACCCGTTTCTATGGCAGGGCTGGCCAAAGTGCATTATAGGACTCAGTGCCACATAAGGCCATCCTTTTTTTTATATATATGTGGCGGTGACCATAGACAGTAAACCCCGACATGCAATGCTCCCTCTTGATTTGAATGGAAGGCAGTGCATTCTGGGATCTGTAGCCTGGGCAGGCTGCACCGTCTGTATTACATATGAAGATAGCCGCAGTCTCCTTCATGTTATGAAATTCTGCGCAGCCACGGTAGGACAAAATCTAGGGGTCTTTGTTCTAATGGATGTTTGTCTTTATTTGCTGAAGGTTGGGTGGTACAATGCTGTTCTTCAGCCGTCCTTTCACCTCCAATACTCCGAGGACACCCTGGCATTCATTGTCCTCAGCACCCCCTCAATGTTTGACAGAGCCTTTAAACCCTTTGTAGACAAACAGCTGCTGAAAAAAATCAATGACCCAGTGGATCAATGCGTTTCTTATCATCTGTCACTCGTGAAGGAGGTAAGAACCTTTGAAAATAGTGTCCTCTTGCTAATGAGAGTGTGACCTAGTGGCTAGAGTGGGAGACTGGGAGTCAGAACCCTTGGTTTATTTCTGTTTCCTGGCTGTGTTCGTGACCATGGGGAAGTCACTTATCCTCTCCGTGCCTCAGTTTCTCAATCTGTAAAATGGCAGTAATGATATTGGCCTATTTTATGGGCGGAGAGTTTGTGACTGAGGTTTTTGTAAGTGCTTTGGGATCGTCGGATGAAAGATGCCATGTAAGTGCACAGTATTATTCGTGCTGCCAGGCTCACGGTTAGAGTACCCAACAGGGTGTCGATTTCCTTTTCTCTCACACACAACCTCTTTTATCATTATACCCTTGGTATGTACATGGTGCTCTATGGGCATGGATTAAAAACACAAAGCTGTTGTTGGATGGGTTCCGGGGTTGGGGTGATAGTGTTCGCCAGGTCATACAGAAGGTCAACGTGGGTCTGCCCCACCATAAGGGGAATGGACCAGAAGGAGTGATGAGTGAAAGCCTCAAAAAGCTCAAGGCAGGAGTCAGACATCAGAGAGAGGAGGATATGGCTGACAGCTGACGCAAGCCTGCTTTCGTGGAGGCTGCACCTCAATGCTGGAGCTGAGTCGTGGGGCTGGATGCCCTTGTCCTTGTGGTACCAGAATCCAACAGGGCATTTGGGGCCTGATCCAAAGCCCATTGGAAGTCTTTCCACTGACCAGAGGCGGATTAAGGTTTCCTGGAGCCCTGGGCCAGAGCAAGTGGGGTCCCGTCCTGACCCCTTCCTCCTGCAGCCCCACCCACAGCCCCACCCATTTCTGCTCCTTCCCCGGGGCCTGCCCCTGTTCCACCCAGGGTCCCCCCATTCCACCCTTCCCCCCGCAGCCCGCAACCCCTTTTGCTCCTTTCTGCCCCCTCCCCCGCAGTGCGGCCCCAAGACCAGAGAAGCTCTGTCCCTGCGCCACGGCCCCGGGTCACAGTGGCTCCAGTCCTAGGGCCGCGGTGAGGGTCCGGGTCCTGGAGCTTCCCCTACCACCCCCCGTGCTTGTGTGGGGGCCTAGGGTCGGGGTGCTGGGGCTTCTCCCGCCCCACCCACCTGGTGCTTCTACCTGAGAGCGGGATTGGGTGTGGGGGCTTGCTCTGCTGCCCCGCGGCTTCTGCCGGGGACGGGTGGGGTGGGGGCTGCTATGGGGGGGCTCCCCCTACCCCGCGGTTTCTGCTGGGGACAGGTGGGGCCACTGGGGGGGGCTTCCCCCATCCTGTAGTTTGGGACGGAGTCCGGGCATGGGGTCTTCCCCCGCCACTCCAGCCCTGCTGCTGGGGAGTGGGGTCGGGTCACGGGGACTTCCCCCGCCCAGCCCTGCTGCTCAGTGGGGTTGAGGCAAGGGGGCAGTCACCTGCTTGATAGCTAGGGCTCTGGGCTTCCGCCACCCTGGGCACGGGCCCTTTCTTCTCAGTGGCCAATCCACCACTGCCACCAACTGCACTGAACTTTGGAACAGACCCTTAGAGGAGATTGTCCTGCTGAACAGATCATGCAAGTATGTATATAAATAAATATCTCACTAAATACGGAAGGGAGCTTGCTGACAGAGAGATCATCAGAGCCTTTATTTCTACTTCTATGACCACTGCAAACCTGGATCGAGACACTGTAAATCAGGGATGGGCAAACTATGGCCCACGGGCCAGATCCAGCCCACCAGACATTTTAATTTGGCCCTCGAGCTCCTGCTGGGGAGTGGAGTCTGGGGCTTCTCCCACTCCGGTGCTCAGGCTGGAGAGCAGGGTTGGGGGCTGCTCCACGCGGTTCCCAGAAGCAGCGGCATGTCTCTCCTCTGGCTCCTACGTGTAGGGGCAGCCAGGGGGCTCCACACACTGCCCCGTCCCAAGTGCTGGCCCCGCAGCTCCCATTGGCCAGAAACTGTGGCCAATGGGAGCTGCAGAGGCGGCACCTGCGGACGGGGCAGCGCGCAGCAGAGCCACCATAGGGGAGACATGCCGCTGCTTCCAGGAGCCGCTTGAGGTAAGCACTGCCCAGAACTTGCATCCCTGAGCCACCCCTTTGCGCCCCTGCCCCAGCCCTGATCCCCCTCTGAACCCCTCAGTCCCAGCCCAGAGCACCCTCCTGCACCCCAATCCCCTCAACCCCAGCCTCACTCCAGAGCCCGCACCCCACCCCCAATTTCATGAGCATTCATGGCCCACTGTACAATTTCTATACCCAGATGTGGCCCTCTGGCCAAAAAGTTTGCCCACTCATGCTGTAAATCCTCAAAACTGCATAGGAGTTTTTGGTAGTGGTGATACCCCCACGTGACGACTTTAGAGATCATGGTGTGACAGAAGATTTCAGGATGGAGACTTACAAAAAACTAACACGGCTGCTACTCTGAAAAAAATAATTAAAACTTCCTCGCTGAATATCTCCATTAATCAGACTGCATTGGCTATTCACTGGTATCTTTACATGTAATTCAGTGATACAGTGCTGGCAGACTGCAAGGTTTACTATGTAATCTTGTGTCTCCTTAATCCTCCATTTCTGGTGGCTAGCATCTCCCCTGCGGGAGCTGACTTCCTTTCAGGTGAGCCCAGGGATTTAGGTTGTAGTTCTGCCTGCAATTCCCTGTGATCACCTTAGCAAGTCTGACTTGAGTCCAGCACCTGTAGACCTGTTCTCTGAGGGCAATGACTGTGTTAATCAGTGACTAGCCAGCCTCAATAAAGCACAGTAGTTGATCAGAACAAAAGCATTACAGAAAAAATATATGATAGAACAAATGGCTTACACACATGCTTACCAGGTATTTACCACATAAGACCTTAGTAGGTTTCAAAGTACTAAGTTCAAACGTTTCTGCAGGATCTGTCCTTTGTCACATGTCCGTTCTTGGATGTAGTCAGAGTGACCCCTCAGGCTGGTCACATTTTACAATTCTCATATCTTTGTTTGCTAGCCGCCTTTAATCAGTTAAACCAGGATATGCCATTCCCCAGGTGGGTGGGGTCTCTCTCGATTTGTTTCACTGTCCAAGGATTTGCATTAATTACCCTCCAGTGATTTTAGTTCCTGTAGGAAAAACCAGCCCATATAGGTACGTATTTATAAAGCTAATACAGTCTGATTCTATAGCTCAGTTCACAGGTTGATCGTTCACTCGTGCTTATGTGATGTCCCCCCACCCATTACTGCGTTGCTTGTCCTGTTTTAAAGAAGACCTTAATCCCATCGTGCTGGCTGGTTACAAGTCAAGGTCAGAGGGGAAACTGAGACATAAATATCTTTTCATTACAATAAATCAGAAGTTTCCCAGTTCCCCAGTGTCCACTAGATGTACTGAGTTCTATCTTGGGAAAGGAAGAGAGGAGGGACATGCCAAAAAACTCCCTTATAAGGGAATGAAACATTCATAATGCACCTTTCACTGCAGGGTCAAGGCGCTCAGTATCTGGAAACTAAGGATCACTCCGAAGTCATGTTCGGAACAGGGCCTGATCCTGCAAGCCCATTGATTAGAAAGAGGGAGTTCAGTAGCCAGCTGAGGGAGGGAGCTTCAAACCCATTCCCCGTATCTCCATTGTGTCTGTAGCCAACACTTTTCAGTACTTCTGAGCTGATGCTTTTCTTCCTCCAGAGTCTCCCTGACCAGAGGGTGGACATCATCTATGATTATGAGATCCTGCCAAACCGGAAGCCCAAGTTTCTGGCCCAGACAGCTGCCCATGTGGCTGGAGCAGCATATTACTACCAGAGGAAGGATGTGAGGTGTGATCCCTGGGGAGAAAAGGTGAGCTACAAACCATAGCCCAAGAGTCCCTCGGGAGCAACTGAATGTAAAACTTTTGTTGGTTCGCTGATTCCTTCTTCGGGGAACTCGTGAGGTGTAAATGTGGCAGTTATTTGAGGTGTGTCTGCCAAGGAGGCGGGAATTCTTTGGAGTGGTACAATGGGCATAACTAGGTGAGGAGAGGAAAATATAGGCTAAATAGGAGGGGAAGTGTCCTGATCAATGAGATGTATTAACTTCTAAGGGAAGAGATGGAAGACCAATTGCCTGGGACATCTAAAACTAGCCTAGACAAAAGCACAGGCAAATGTAGCATAGGGAAAAATCCTGGCTGAGGACAGGCAAAATGGGCTAGGGAACCAAACAGGCCTTTTCCATTTCTCTGGGCCAAATCCTGCAATCCCTACTCAGGCAAAACTTGCACTGCGTTCAGTTTTTATTTTGTAAGTTTATCAAGAGCCTCCCGAGATCCCCCTTCCAGCACATCATATTTGGGGGTGTGAGGGAGAGGGGTGCATGTGCATGCAGGTGTGTGAACCAGATAAGGGGAATCTAATATAATAATGTTTCAGAGTCTAAGGTCAGGAGGGAATTCCTCATTCTTCTCAGACAGCACCGCATCACTTCGCCATGTGCATTAGAGGTTCTCTCAAAGGCCCAGAGACTAGGCACTGCTAGAGACAGGCCAACCCTTAGATCTAGAACATACCAGTTCTCTTTCTTCTTTTCAGAAGATCTATGGTGTTTGTATTCATCCCCGGTACGGAGGCTGGTTTGCTATCCGAGGTCTCCTCATATTCCCAGATGTTCAGGTGCCATTCCTGGAGCAGGTTGCCCCTGTTGATTGTGTGGCCTCGGAGGAGAAGCGAATAGAACTGCTGGAGAAATTCAATTTCCACTGGCGGGACTGGAGCTATAGGGACATCATTGAAGTGAAGGAACGGTACTCGGAGGAGCAGAAAGCCTACTTTGGAGCTCCTCCAGCAGAGAGATTCAAACTGCTAGAGGTGCAGGGAGTTGTCCAGAGAAGTGCGTACTGCTGAGTAACATGGTTCTGAGTGTGGGGCAGGGAATGAACAGAGTGCCCTCATCCTCCATAGTGGTTATGAAGGGGTGGCAGATCCCACATGAATCAGTACTGGGTTTACAATGGCACCATGGTGCTGGGCCCCCACTCAAAAGGTGCCCCAGCCTGGCACAGCCCGCTCCACTTTTGCTGCGCCTGGAGCACCTGGTTTCTTTCTCCCTCCTCCCCCCACCGCTCGCTCCTCTCGGCCCACTGAGGGGTCCTCTCTGCCCCCGTCACCAGCAGGCTGCTGCTGGCAGAGCCAGGGGCAGAGAGGAGCCCTCAGCTGCTGCCGCTCCAGCTGGGCCAGTGACCATCCACTTCGGGCTCCCCAGGAGCGGGACCTGCCTCTCCCTGCCACTCTGCAGAAGCGACCGTCTTGGGAAGTTGGAGGCTGCCTCGCCCCCCCACCCATGCAAGGAAATGCCTCCTCAACCACAAGCACCATCAGTGCCAGGTGGGTAGGGCTGGGTGGGGCCCTGGGGGACAGGGGATGCTCTGTGCTCCTGAGCTTCAGTGGTCCTGCCCCCTTGCACTGTGCTGGGAGGGGAGGATCCCTGCTCTGCACTGGCTCAGCAGGGTCTTGGGGGCAGGGAGTGGGTCTGCGGGGGGGATACTGGGATGTGAGGGGGTGGGAGGTGCTGGGCAGTGGGGGAGATTTTTGTATTTTGGGGTGCTAGGCAGTGGGGGTCTGTTGAGGGTGTGTTGTGGTGGTAGGGCTGTGGGGAAGGGTACTGAGCAGTGGGAGTGACGTGTGTTGGGGGGCTGGGCAGTGGGCGGTCTGTGTGGGGTACTGGGCAGTTGTGGTGGGGCTGAGGGCAGGGGGTGCTGGGCAGAGGTGGTGTTCAGGATTCTGTGCATTTGTGGGGGG
>NC_048305.1:105243161-105261489 GCF_013100865.1 Trachemys scripta elegans | reverse complement strand
GTGGAGGGTGCCCTGCACCTTGTTGGTAATTTGTGCTATGGTTCTGCATTGTCTGGTACCCAGACCCTAAGCTGTCCTTCAGTAGAAGACTTTGCCATAGGTCAAAATGAGTTTTGCTCTAAGGAGAGCAGTCAGTTTGCTCACCAGCTGGGTTGCTTGGTTCAAAAAGTCCTCTGTCTTTGCGGCTCATCCTGCTTCTGTGTTACTCTTCTTCCTGAGACCCTCCCGCCCAGGTCATGCACAGCTGATATTAATGTGCTCAGCCTAGGTCCTTTCACAGCAGGGCTACAAGCTTCAATGCCTTTCTGCCCTTCTTCACGCAGCCTAGGAGAGTTGGAGCGTTCCAGTTCCCAATAGCGTCTGCTTCATAAATCACTTTCGTTCAGTCACTGTGAGCTCTGCCTACACCAGTGCACCTAATGCCACCCTATAGCAAACCAAACCCTTGCTCACATTGGAGGTGAAGGTGTGTCCATGGCATAGACGTCATGAGGAGCCCTACCAATTTCAGGGCTCAGATTGAACAGCCCAAGTGGGCAAAGTATGGGGCTGGCAGACAGGGACTCCCAAGTTCTAATCATAGCTCTGCCATCAGCTCTCTTGCACACCTTCAGACAGGTCACTTTACCGGCCTGTACCTGACTTCCCCAGCTGTAAACTTGGGAAATATCCCAGGCTCTTCCAAAGGGGAGCGATAATCTTTGCCACTAGTTTTTGAAATGGTACTAACCTTATTACAAGGTAACATTTGACACAGTAACATTCTGAGGCATATAGCTTAGCAGTGACCTTAAGTGGATACTGTTATGATAATTTGCTTTATGGGCTTTTATTACAACACTAATTTCTATGAAGTTTATAGGCAAGATTGGAATTGCAGATAACAAGTTCTTAGTCCGTTTTTTGCATACGCGGTTTAGGCCGAGATTGCGTAAACTATCGTTTGCCTTGGACCCTTCATTACTTTAGCTTTCTACAAGAAAAACAAGGACAGGTCTGGTGGCTGTAGTTGATTGTTACAAAGTAATTGTGAATATACTTCCTGGTGAGCTTCAAGAGACACCAGAAGCAGCTTGGAATCATTCCGCATATTTGGGGTTATTGTTACATTAATATATTTGCATATGTCAGAGCAATTTGGCTATGACTAATTGTTGTGTGGTTATGGGATTATGAGTATTTAAATTCTAAATTTCTGACTTCAAAATTACTTCTGGTTGAACTGTTACAAATGGTCCTTCTATTTGTGGATTGGAATACAACTGCCTTGGAATATAATAATGGCTCATATTAAAGGAACCACATTAGTATGCAGACACCCTCCCAGAATAATATGGAAAGGAATTAGATACATTTACCACTTGTGATCAGACTTTGGTTTGTTTGAGTTGTTATCCGTTTGCCCATGTTGAACTCTTTGTGTTGAAATTAATTCAATAAATAGTAATGCTGTCATATTCATCAGTATTTTACTTTTCTAACTTATTTACCTCTATTTTATTTTGGTTAATGAAACATAGAAATATCTAAATAGTCCTGAGTACTGACTGTACTTTTGCATAAGCAACATGATACTCAGTGAATTTGTTGGGGAGCTTGAGATGCTTAACCAAGAACTGACCATTGTGTTTTTAACACACTGAAAATATTTACACCCCTGAGACATAGAAGCAAACAGTTTCCGAATGTGAGAGAAAGTAGGAGTTGGGATGCAGGCAAGGTATGACAACAGGCACAGTCAGAGTTTTTTAAAAAACTCTAAAACAGTTTGCTCAGGAGTATATTGAGGCAGAGTGGCCTCCCTCTGAACCCAAGGGAGCGCCACACTCCCCTGGTGGGCGGAGCCAGCCCAGCCCCACCTCCCATCAGAAGCAAAGGGGTGTGACAGAAAGTATAAAAGGCGGGTTCTGCAGCTCAGTTGGGCTGGAGCTGCGGGAGGAGACAAACACCTCCTGCCCACTGCTGGGGTTGGAGCCTCAGGAGGACCCCTGCTGCGTTGAGGACCTACCTGAGCTGCCAGGTGACCAGGGCACCGAAGAGCTCCCAGGACTGCCAATAGCAGAGTACCCCATGGAGATGGAAGATGACCCCAAGCCACGGGTACACCACAAGGGATGAGTAGGAAGGTGCCCTGGGACACTAGACTGTAATTTTGTTGTGTTGTTGCCTGAACCCCGATCGGTGTGTTTTGGGTGGATCCCCACTGATCCAGTGGGGCGGAACACACCATCACTGTTAGGGTCCTGGGCTGGGACCTGGTGGAGTAGGGTGTGTTGTCAGACGCTACCGGTGTGGTGCTCTGCTCTGTTCAATGTTGATATCAATCGGCTGCGTGCGTGTGTTCCCTCTGTGTACTGTCCCAGCTCTGCACAGATAGCTGACACAGCAGACCCTGAGAGAAACCCCAATAACCACAGACTCTAGTTAAAGGTACGAAGGCACGTCGGCCAGGTTTATTGTCGAAGAGAAACACAGTCTCCAGCTCCCCGGCATAGAAGTCCAAGGTGCTGCTGAGGTGTGGCTAGCTAGTACTTATGTGCTCCCTGACAATGGACTCAGCTCAGTCAGTGGCGGGACTTTCCACTGCCCGCTAGGCCGGACCAAGACACCGCTCCAGGGATGCATTCTTATACACAGGTACAAACAAGTTACACATCACTCCTGACGTACTGAGGTGCAACCCCTCTACGCAGCAAGGTACAACCCCATTAGGTAGCAAGGTACCGCCTCTCACCTTGTACATGTTGGTTCAAACTAAACAACTCTATCCATCATATTACCTTTTGGCCCTGTCATTGGGATGGGTCCGCTTGTTCCTTGTTATCTGTGTGGAATGTACAAGTATGCAAATGTTCTGATATCTGGTGTCCAGTACCTTTTAGGTATGTCTCTTTTTGCAGCATCAGCCCTTTCCTTGCCAGGTTCTGTGAGCAGGGCCTGCCTCTGGCACACAGCTTAACTTTGCTTTATATTAGCAGTCTTAACCATTACTTTAGTTCAGGCCTCATACTGGGTCTCTGATAAGGGTTTATGTTTCAGGGCCTCCTGTTACTACAGGGTGGACCCAGGTCCCCCTACCCCTGTGGCCACTCCACCCCTGGGGTGGCTACCTCCCCCCACCTTAGGCCAAGAGGCCTGCGTTTATCTGCCATCTGCCTGATTTAAGACGACAGGCAAGAGACTGTTTGGTGCTCCACCCTGCCTGAGGACCTGAGCCCTGTGGACTGTTTGTTTGCTGGCTGCCTTAGCCGGGAGGCCTAGGCAAAAGCCTGTTCCGTGCTCTGCCTCCCAGAGGGCCAGAGCCGTACACTGTTTGCCAGATGCAGCGACACAGAGTGGCCTCCCTCTGAACTTGCGCCTGAGGGACCACTACAAGGGGTAAATCTACTTTATTTGTGAGTATCTTACCAGATCACTTGTATAACAAGAAACTAAAATGTCAGTGCGTACCACAGGAAGATTTAATTTTTTTTAGATATTGTAATAATGTAGAGTTAATAATAATCCATGAAAGCCTCTAGAACCCAGCAAGATATCATTGATAGTTGGTAACTTTTCTTCAGTAGCTCAGCTGTAATGCTGGAGTCCTGCAAATCTGATCAATAATTATTGGAATTCTGATTTGCTAAAGCTATTCCTGTTCATCTTTGTTATATCTGTCCTGATGCTTTGATTACTGCATAGGAATAAATCCTTAGAAGTGCTGAGCACCTAGAACTCACTTTGATTTAAGTAGGATTGGTAAATGCTCTCCATCTTTCAGGAATTGTCCCTTCAATGTTCTAGCATATCAAAAACCTGACTAGGAGAGCTGCATCAGAGTGCATGCTCCTTGTGCTTGTGGCACTCATCCAATTCCATGGAGCTCTAGAGGAGACTGACACAGCTCTCTAATCATGAATTACTCAGTCCAACTCTGGTTGACTTCAAAGGGAATTGGATTGTATCTTTTATGCCCTTTAATAACCAACTTATGCAGCATCATTGTTGCAGGTGGTCACTTTCCCTTCCTGCTAGATGGAGGTACAACACCAAGATAGTCTTACAGAAGTAAATAAAAGTTCAATATATCTAAGGGATTAAAGGGAACCCCACTGTGAAACTTTTAAGATCTGTAGGGCGGAGTCTGACCTGTGGGGGCAATGTGAGGAATGAATCATTCTTGGATTCTGGGACACCACCATGAAAATGTATTGAGCTGATTTCAAATGTCAAATTAATGGAAGCACTTAAAATTCAGTAATGAAAAACACCAAGCCTAGCTGTTCAATCATTGTATTTTGTGGACAAATTTATTTTTTCATAACACCTTTTATTTATAAAATGTTCAATACAATAAATTACTTTTCCCCTTTAAAAACAGTCTGAGTATATTAGAATTGGAGACTTAAAAGATTTAAAAACAGCTGCTTGAACTAAATTCCTTCTTCAGTTTGAAAATAAAAATCTCTTCAGTATATTTCAAGCAACCAAAATATTTCTTGTGGGCTTAACTGAATTTGAAGTACTTGCACATGCATAAATTCCTTATTTATTCTTCTTTGATATCTTCCTCTTTTTTGTAGCTTCATCCTTGACCTTAAAGGAAAAAATGCAGGTTTTTATAAAAGGATTGAATAAATGGTGGCAACTATTGATTAGACAGGTGCCTGTTATAAGATGAACACCAAGAAATATGGAAGAAGATAACGGAGGGCCTAATCTTTCGCCCGCTGAAGTCAACCAGAGTTTTGCCACTGACTTCAGTTGTGGAAGAGTAGGCACTTATTTTATGGCTATAGACCAGGGGGCTGGAGATTTCCAGGAGGACTTCTTATTCTCCACTTCCTTACTCCTCCTTGTTGCAGCAACCCTCCCTCTGAGTGAAAATGGCTGTATACCATCAGTGCCACTGTGTGTGTCAGCCAAAAGTGTTCACTTGAGGCAATCGCTGTCTGTAGGGGCTGAGCACTCTTTCTACAGTGCTGGACCAAGGGATTGTGGGACCAGAGTCTGGATCCATATGGTAGTTTGACTGGCTTGTCGCCCTTTGTCAGAAGCATAATTTTTATTGTTTACAATATTGTATAAGTGGACTCCTTATTATGGTGGCCAGAAACTTTGGTGGCGATTAAACATGGGCTAAATCCTGGAAAATGTTCACTGACTTCAAAGGGAGTTTGAGCAAACACTGAGTGAGGACTTCTGTGTTTGGTTGTTAACAGAATTCACGGCACTTATGAGTACTTTATTTGTCCAGCCCCATGCAAAGAGTAGCATTAAGAATAATGAGACTGACAGCTGACTTTACAGACTATGGTTCCAAGTCTGCTTCCTTTTATATCAAAGGGAGTTTTGCCATTAACTCTAGTGAAAGCAGCTTTAATCCTGCAACCTTTACTCTCTCTCAAATACTCCTGCTGAAGTCATAGTGAGTTCTTACGTGATTGAGTTTTGCAGGAGCCAGTCCTGAAATTTTACAGTATGAAGAAATTTTCTATATATATTTAAAATAACAACCCAAGAGAATAGATATGCTTTTAGCACAACATGGCAGGAGTGAGTGTTTTTTCCATGTGGGAGACCCAAATACAGGAGGGGCAGCAGGGTTCCAGCTTTGCCCAGCAGCGAAGCTTGCATACATCACAGAGAGAGAGAGGTTCCAGAAGGGCATGGAGTTTACTGCTACATGGGAACAGCAGAAAACACTCTTTAGGGGATTTGGTAAGTGCATTGATTTCAATTGTCTTCAATTTTACCACCTTATCCTAACTTGCTTAAATTCAAAAAGCATGTATTCATTTGAAAGATTTATGATTTATAGAAGTAATTTTTCAAAGGCACAGAAGTTACATGCAAAAATCATGTAATTTCTTAATGGTAATTTTGTGTACAACTTCCGTGCTCAGTTGTTAAAGTGGTTCCTTCATGAAATCTTTAAGAAACATCTGTGGAGACCAGCATAATCTACTTCCATTCACAGTGTTGTGATTTTTGACTGGGGATGGAGTCATGCCTGGAAAAGCTTGGGAATTTCAATCCAGTCTGAGGGAAAATCCCCTCTGATTGGCTGCCTTGTCCACTTTTCAGCCTCTGAGGAAGAGCCTCCAATCAGAACAATTACAAGAAGCAACCAAGAACTTTTTGAGGAGTGAAGAGGGAGCTGACAACACCACTCTTATAAGAGGGAGTGCGGAGCAGACAGACCCCAGCAACTCAGGGAGGCCTGGCTCTCTGGGCCTCCTTCCATGCTGTGAACAATAGATCAGTCTGTTCTCTGCTCTACCCCCATCCTCTCTTCATCCCTGCCACACCAAGCTTGAGAAGGGGATGAAGAGTCTCTGGAGCGCCTTGTGGGTGGACAGGCTGTGTTCAAAAATCAAAAGGCAGTCAAAAACCACAGCATAACCTTTTTCTAAATGTCCTTATTTTGGGGATGATCTTGTGATTTTTTTGGTGTCTGACCCATGATTTTTGAACTTGTGGGAGAGGCAGTACTGCATACAGGACATTTGGAACTGAAAGTGACAACACAAACTTTACTACAAAAGCTAACATAGTCTTAGGGTTAGATCCTTGCTCCCACTCCAGCCCCTTTACACTGAGAAAAAGGGCCAGGGTGGCATAAAGGGCTCTAAAAGCCTTGGATCCAGCGGAGGGAAGATTGCCCAAGTACTGGAACTGTGGAAGGCAGCTAAAAGGCTGACTTCTGACAACTCAGCAGCTGGGCTGGGGACAGGGCTGGAGCAGAAGGGAGCACTAAGGAGATTCTAGGAAGGATTTCTACCCATGTGTCATGAAGTCATGGGGTATGGTTGATGCCCCAGCCTGTAACCAGTCTCCTGGGAGTGACCCCTTTAGTAGGCCAGGAGTGGACCCAAGGACCCACACAGTTCCAGAAGGGCAGGCCCGTGGCCTCCATGACTCCTGAGACTGGTCCTTTAGCACCAGTGATCCCTGTGTCTTTCTGTGGCTCCCTGCAGCAAATCCAGCCAAGCCAGAGTCCTGCAGGAGCTTGCACTGTGTCCCTTCAGGGCACAATGCTCTCAGTTAGAAGCCTTGATAATATAACATCAGTGATAGAAATTAAGTTACAAAAGAATGCAAACATCAGACAAATAGGATTATTCTGCTCAGTTTTTACTATACAACTGATTTCACGATGACTAGAAAACAGTAAAGGCTAAATTCTGTGCTGGTGCCCAAGGGAAGAGAGGGATCAGGCAGTCAAACTATATGACAGCTCAAGTCTCACAAATCCTCCCAGTGGCCTCTGATATACATGGCCATGGGAAAGCTTGCCAGGAAAATTGTAGGCTTATATACACAACCCCCCATGATTGCATGCCCATAATGAGTGACGTTTCAATGACGAGAGTCAGGTTTGGCCTAAAGTCCAGTCTAGTGAGAAGTACCCTATCAAGTATAAGCCAGCACTGCTTACTATGCATACACTGGGCCTTTAGGAAGTAGCAGCAAACCACACCTTACAGCCTAAGGCGCAAGCCCCATGTTGACAACCCATTCTCTTGCAGCAGGATGACTGCTATTATGACTATGTACTTTACAGCATGTTTGATTACACAGAGTGTTTGTGGTTTGGCTTGTATGGGGCCAGGATTTGGCTCTAAATAGACTATGAACATACCTTGTGGTATTTATCAACAAATTCCTCTTCAGATCCTGGTGGTTCATATTCTAAAAAAGACATTTATAAAAATACATTTATCTTTTACCCCAGTGAGATTTTATTCTACTTTGTACACTAAGTTCTGCTATTTAGAAGTGTTGTTTTTTTTAAATTACTTGTATGTGTTTCTATTCATGGACATTATGCTCATCACTAGTACTTCAGCACTTTTAAACTATTTTTGTATTGGTACCCTTAGTCCTGTGAGGTAGGTAGGTATATTATCCCCATTTTACATGTGGATAAACTCAGACACAGAGAGCTAAAATGATTAAGCTCACATATGAAATTTGTCGCAGAGCGAGAAACAGAAATCAAGTCTCCTGACTCCCAACCCTATGCCCTACACACAAGACCTCTTTTTAATATGTGAAATGCTCTGATATTAAAAATAAATACTGAATTTAGCAAGTCCTTTCAATCAAGAAGACTTCACCAGGAATTTTCTAAACAGGCAAATGGAATGATATATGATGGTGATCTAGTGGTTGATAGGTCTTTATTTTTGATTCTGCATCAGTTTTAAGATAATCCTTTTTTGTTCTATATTTAAAAATGACATCTTCATTATCAACAAGACAGCAGTTCTTTATTACACCATAATTATGATTTCCTGGTTTAATATTCAGATTGTGCTTCCCTTTGGACTACATATATTAAAATATTCAGAATACAGGTGCCATGAATTTTTGAGTGGAGAAAGATAGGAAAAAGTGGTCTTAATGCAACTTCTCCACTGGTGCTGAAGAGTCTCATGGCGTTCTCTAACAATGCACTCTGTGCAACTGTGTATGAGTTTGGCCTGTTGCTTCACACCACTACCACTACTGTTTCTCCTTCATATGGGTGCTCCATCCACTGGTGAAAGGGGCAGTATTTGCTATATAATATATTTTTTTCTAATGACATCATTACACGTTTATTCAAATTGTATCATTTGATGTGAAAACATAAAAATCAATGAAAAATTAAAGTAAGACACAAGCTTATATTTCAAACTGTAAATATGGTAAAACTGTGTCCAGCAAGGACTCAGTTGTAATGATGGATTTACATTTTCAGTAGCTTCTGTGTATGATGTTTACATGATGATCTGTCACAGCCATAAAGGTAAAATAAATGGTGCCAAAAATTACATATGGTTCTAGTCTGCTCCCATTGAAATAAACAGCAAAACTCTTATTGACTTCAAAGGGAGCAAGAGCAGGCTTTAAATCTATATATCAGCTAAAAACTAGTGTAATCTTAAAACAGGCGAGAAAGAAGAAATGCTTTTTTCAAATGTAAAATAAACACCATTACAAATCTCGACCTGTACATTCAAATGTAGCACAGAGATTAAAAACACAATTAATAAATACTTAAATGCATTGTGCAAATTGTAAATACATGTATTTAGATCTAAACAAAGAACATGGAGCCTACCTGTATTAATGTATTCTACTAAAGTGTCCTGCCTCTTTAAAGGAAACAAGTACAAATAGACTTTTATTAAAATGCAATATTTGACATGAACCAGGATTAAAACAGATATCACCATACCTTGTAATTTGAAACATATTATACATGGTATGATCCTAAGAAGTTCAACAGGAGCTGACATCACTATATTGAGAGTATGAAACCCATTTAGCTGAAGGGGGAGGGGAAGCAATTTAAAACTGTTTTTTTATTTATATTTGCTAATACCTATTTAACTCAAATACCCTATAAATGTTTGAGGGGAAAAAAAATCTGTGTATTTAAATTAAGCATCCCTGCCCCTTCAGTTAAGAGCTGAGAAAGCTTGTTGAGACCTCTGAGTAATCCTCCACCAACAACAAAACAGATAAGGCTTGAAATCTCTGAGGTTAGAAACACAACAAACCTTTTTTAACTGTGTAAAAAAAATTCTGGTTTTCTTTATACATCATAAAGAAAAAAAAGGCACAAATGGTATAATCAAAGTTTTTTTTATGCAGATTTAGTAATTGGATTGAAATGTATTTGTAACAAGTAATGAGGCAGAAATGTTGTATTAAAAGTACAGGTGAAAAATGACATTAAAGGTAAAACAATGAAGTAGTTTAAACTTTTAAGGTAAATAATTCTATATACAGTATCTAATTATTTATATTACCCTCATCATTGTGCTTATATCAGGCTAGTCTACTTATATAATGGACACAAAATCCTCTAGGAGACTCAAGGCCATAATCTCTTTTACATTAAGGCCTCTTCATGCTACTCTGGCAGTGTGAACAGGCCTCAAAGTAGGGGTAAACCTTTATACTGCCAGAGTACTGTAAAGGCCATTTAATGTAAATAGGAATCTGGCCTATAGTTATGATGTGCAGTACTAGCTGTTGTGTACTGTATATTTACCTAGGATTGCCAACTTTCTAATTGCACAAAACAGAACACCCTTGCCTGGCCCCACAGCCCCGCCCCTTCTCTGAGGCCCTGCCTCCACCCACTCCAGCCCCCCTCCCTCTGTTGTTCACTCTCCCCCACTCACTTTCACTGGGCTGGGGCAGGGGATTGGGTTGCAGGAGGGGATGAGGGCTCCAGCTGGCGGTGTGGGGTGCAGGAGGGGGCTCAGGGCTGGGGCAGGGGGTTGGGGTGTTGGGAGGGGATATGGGGTGTGTGCTCTGGGAGGGGGCTCGGGTTTGGTATGCCGGAGAGGGTTCAGGCACTGCGAGGGAGTTCGTTGGGTACAGGAGGGGATTTCTACCTGAGGCATGGGGTTGGGGTATGGATGGGGGTGTGCAATCTGGGAGGGAGCTAGAGTGAGGGAGGCATTTTCGACCTGGGGCAGGGGGTTCGGGGTGCGGGGTCCAGCTGTGTGGCGCTTACCTCAGGCAGCTCCTGGTCGGTGGCACAGTGGGGCTAAGGCAGGCTCCCTGCCTGCCTGCCCTGTCTCCGCGCTGCTCCTGGAAGCAGCCGGCAAATCCAGCTCCTAGGGCACAGGGGCCAGGCGAGACTGCACAGTGCGCACTACCTGCACCCACAGGCACTGCCTCCGCAGCTCCCATTGGCCACGGCACCCAGCCAATGGGAGCTGCAGAGCCAGCGCAGGGGGCGGGGTCAGCACACGGAGCTTCCCTGATCGTCCCTGCACTTAGGGACCAGACATGCCGGTCACTTCCGGGAGCTGCGCAGAGCCAGGGCAGGAAGGGAGCCTGCCTTAGCCCTGCTGCGCCACCAACTGGACTTTCAACAGCCCAGTCAGCGGTGCGGACTGAAGCTGTGGCACAAGGTTCCCTTTTTGACCGCCGTTCCGGTCAAAAACCAGATGCTTGGCAACCCTATATCTACCACAGCATCCAGTGAAGAAAATCAAACTGTTTCATATTGATGATCATGCCTTCTGTTAGCTGCTTTCCAGAATATACACATTAAAACACTATGCTACATTGGAAAGCATAGTCTTTTTTTATTAACAATAATACACCTCTACCTCGATAGAACGCTGTCCTCGGGAGCCAAAAAATCTTACCGCGTTATAGGTGAAACCGTGTTATATTGAACTTGCTTTGATCCGCTGGAGTGCGCAGCCCCGCCCTCCCGGAGCACTGCTTTACCGTGTTATATCAGAATTCGTGTTATATCGGGTCACGTTATATTGGGGTAGAGGTGTACATAGAAAAACAGTAGTAATATTTTCTGCGGTTATTATCCCATGACAGATCAATTGATAATTAAGTTTATAAATTTATTGCTAGTGATCTAGAGAAAACAGCTTTTCATTAGCAATTCTATTTATTTCAGAAAAATTTAAAGAAACCAGGATCTTGGAAAAAATTGTACTCAGCCACACCTTGAAAAAGGTTCTTTGCCTAATAATTTTTGTGTATGCATACATGAAATATAGTGATGATAAAAAGGAACATTAATTTTTGCTAGGTATTTATACCTGTTCGTTTTCTCTCTCTGCATCTTCTCTACACTCTTTCAGGATACCATGTATATCCATTGAATCTATCCTCTCCTCCGTTTTAATAATCTTCAGCTTTAACATATGGAAAGATGTTTCTATTCCTCCCACCTTCACATGCACAGGAATGCCTTCGAATAAGATAAACTCTGACTCTCCCTCTTTAAAGCCAGGAGGCTGGTATTCTGGAGGGGTCACTATTAAAAACAAACACACACCTGAGAGATTCCTCTTGCTCATAAATGCACTACACTAATAATCCTTCATCATTATTATTAATTAATAGTAGTAATAGTGGCTCATTTCTAAACATGTGGGTAATTCTATTTGTATGAACATGAGTGCTTCATTCCTTCAAACACCAATAGAAAACAGGTACGTATTTAAAAAATACCTATGGTTTTCAAATATTTACAATTTAGTTGTCATTTTATTGTGGCATTATGGAGACTGATCAGATGTTTACTTTAAGTACATGTTAAGTGACTAAGGACAAAATGTGGAGTATGAAGATCTATGATGATAAAAATTGAAGGTCATTTCCATGCCTGAAGACTCACTCTCTGATACCTCAAGGAAAATTTAAAACTAATTTTATTAGAGAGAGTTCTGCTTTTCATATCATACTTATTATTTATTTGTAATACAGTAGTGCCAAGAGGCCACAGCTGGAATTGGCGTATCCTTCTGCTGGCACTGTGCAAACACAGATGGAGCTGGTCCCTGCATGGAAGTACTGTATTTACAATATAAATACACAAGAGACAAAAGGTGGGAGAAAGCAATGTAAGATATAGGCAAAGTGATAACTAGTACATGTCATGTTAATTTTACTTTATTTTTTATTTTTTCCTCTTTTTTGTGTAAAATGTATGTGTTCCATTCTATTCAGATTTTTTGTTTGTTTAAATAAAGTTTTACAAATAAATCCCAATACTTGCCATCTGCATAATAAAATAGCTTCATAGTGAGAGAGACATCATTAGGAAGAGAAATGATATTTTCCATCAGAAAATAGAGGTTATGAATTAGAAGAAGACAGGTCCTCTTTATGTCTTCTGTTGCATCATTTGTTAAATTAGTTTTCTTATTGCTAGAGGAAAAATAAGTAAGGAGTTGTAAGGATTTATCTGAAATTTAAAATTCTTTATATACAGGTTAAAGTAAAACATTTTAGAATACATATACATATTTTATCATACAGAAGATCACTATTTGCAAGAAGTAAGTCAGGTGTTTCAGTCTTCCTTGGACTGGTGAAATCAAAACATGTATCACTTGCGATAACTTTAGAAAGGAGAACTAAATAAGTTTACAGTGTATGCTGTAGGTAAACCGTATGGAATATTGGTATCATTCTAACATTTGTGCTCAAATCTTTCTTACAAATCACTTTAAAAATACATTCAATTTGTGTGCACAAATGCTGCTGAATAAAACACAGATTAATTATTCAGTGAATCACATCTTAAGATATTATTTTCCTTTTTTAATTTTTTGTTTTTCATAGAATTAATTCTATAGCTATTCACCTGAATACATCCATTTGTGGTCCCTTCGATGTATATCTGAACTTAAATTGATAAGATTCTATCATGTTCTAAATATGAACAAAAATACAAAATATACTAATTACAAAAGGGAGACATGTTTCCTTTATAGTAGTGTTAGTTATGATCAAGGAGCATTTGCTAATCCTTATAAGGTACCTTTAGTGTAATGTAAAACTTGAGCAGCAGTCAACAGGTTTATTTTTCTAATTTAAAACATTAAAAATTTTAAATTGGTTGAACATAACTTTTTACAGTCTAGACTTTTTAAAAATCAATGTTAAAATATTACTTTATTTCATAGCAAATTCTTGATCCATAAAACTAGTTGCATAACCAAATTGATGAGGATCACTGAATATTTCAAAGTAAATGGTTGAAGCTATGTTACTTGAGACATTTAAAAATTTACTGGCCAAAGATCTAAAAAATATACTGCTGGGCACAATCCTGCATTGGCAGGTGGATGGACTAGATGACGCTGTATTTTCCCCCCACCACTACAATCTTAACTACACTAGTAAGCACTAATATAATCTGTTTGTTTTGTATTCTTAGTGTAAGTAACACGTCACTATCGTTTTACTGTTATTTGAATAGATTCATATATTCATAGAGCCTTACATTTGGGTTAGCTGCGTCCTTCTGTACCTGCAGGACATTAAGAAGATACAGCATTTTAAGGCCCGGGGGAGGACAAAAACACATTTTTGTTCTTAATTTTTATTTAATTTTAATATGTAATCATAATTTTGTTGATACTGCTATAAAAATCAATAAAATATATACATATACTTTTGTGAGTCTCCAGCAGCTCTACTGGGTTGATAAATTAATTAATCTAAGTGCTTTGTACATGTGTCTCTAATCTTTCAAGCATAGAAATTCTGATCTGGCAGCACAGCACGTCTTTAAATTAGCATCTATTCTTTGATCCAACCTCCACTTTGTAGAAAAACCTCTAACCTGAGGTCAGGAAAACTTAATAGGTTACTCCCACAAAGACAATGGCACAAAGCTCTACATAGACTTTTTTAATTGGCACATCTTAGAGGACATAAAAGCATGCCAATAACGTGATTATCATTGGCTCGAATACATTGTGCTAGCAGGTTCTCACTTTTATTTCATACATTGCATAAATAACTATATTAAGCTGAAAGCAATTTATTTTTCAGCCATAGTCGAGTGGGAGGGGTGGGGGGAAATCTGATGTCAAGAAAGAGCCACATCATGGAAAATTTGTTAAAGCACAGTGGTTTTCACATTTTTTTCACATTGTGGACATTTCCCCTCCTAGCCTCCACATTCTAATTTCATGCCATTCCTGTTGTTACTGTAATGCCTAGTTACATTAAAAAACAGGATAATCAACTAAAAGTAGTAATTAAAATTATCTGCAATAGTATATATTATACAAATGTATGGATTTGAAACTTCCCTTTGACAAGTTCTTTAAGAGATTTTGCAGTAAAAAACAGTAATCGAGAAAGTGAAAACCATACTTTGAGTCCTTACATAACAATAACCAAACAAGGTCTCTCCTCACTATCTTTCTGATATCGTAGAAACCTGTTAAACAGATAGAACCTGATCCTTGCTCATAAACAGGCGTGGGCTATGGCCCATAAACATATTGCCTCAAACTTCTATTATTTTAAGTGGATTCCTTTTACAGGTTTTCACCTAAGTGAACTGTTGTTTTATGAACTATATTTTTGTTTAATATGTTGAAACTGGATTTAGAGAAATTAGAAGAGTAAGAGAAACATCTAGCTGCAATATTTGTGACTGTTGTTTCCTGATCCAAATTAAAAAGCAAAGTTAAACTTTTACAATAAAAGCACAAACTATAGAAAACAGTAATTAGTAAGGAAGTTACAAATAAAATTATATGTGTGTCTACGGCATGTTATATACATACTTACTCCAAGAATCATCATTTGCAGCTATTAAAAAAAGAAAAGAAAATGCAACTTTGAAGGTAACTACACAATTTTTAAATGTAAGTAGATATAAAGAACAATAATTTAATAATAACCCTTACATGCCCATTATTATGATGTATGATATTACTGTAAATGCAAGGAGGCAATGGGATTTTTATAAACAGATTATTTTCTAACTGAAGTGCATAATTTCTCAATCTCTGATTTATTTACACTGTTGCTTTGATAATTTTAATTTATTGATTTGTTGGGCATGGTGCATGTTTTGCAAAAGCTTAAAGGCATTCTGAATAGAGAGGAGTGGGGGATAGAGCAGTAGTTAGGGAAGAAAGCAAATTTTTCATCTGGTGACCTATTGGAGAATTTGTTAAAGTGGAAAAATCCTCTTATAATGAAGTGTTCATTATTATTTAACAAAAAATCACTACATCTCAAATCCAGGGCAGCAGCACACTGGCCAGCAGAAGAACCAGACAAATTGCTCTGTTCTGTGAGGGTGCGGTACGCAGGAATTGTTCTGAAGTAAACCCAGCCCTGTCCAGAACCCTCCCATAATACCCCCTGGCCCTACCGCAACCTTCTCCTGGTGTGCTGGTGTGCAGATCCTCACAGAACTGAATTTAGCTCTCTGCCACACAGTGGATGTGCACCTTCTGCTTTTCTCTCTGGAATCTTGCCCCATCCAAAGATTTTCCACCACTTCCACTACATGGGACTCTCCACTGATCTGAGGATATGATTTACCTACTTTACTGTAGCAAAAAAGGGCCTGTCTTCACCCAGGAATTGGTCACTATACCTCACTTCATGCCCTGCCATTGCCTGGTGCATTGGAAGTTATGGTTGAGACTTCAGAGTGTGTATACACTAAAAAATTTGTAATAGCTTTTCAGCACCAGCATGCCCAACACCACCACCAAAAAAACCCCACAGCTATAATTAAGACTGACTTACATATTTTTTTTCTAATGCCTCAAAGCATCCTTTCATCCTGGAGAAGGAAATAGTTTTAAATGTTTAGATGAAAAGGAGCACATTCCTAATAATAACAGTGAGCCTGATCTGAAGCCCTTGCTAAAGATTGTTTTCTCCCATAAACTTGTTTTATAAAAAATAAATTAAACTGTTTGCAAGTCATTTAGTTTAAAATAGTGTATATACCAAATTTAGAAGGGGGCAATACAAAATTGTGTAAAAGAAGTACAAAAACACTAGGAAAAGTGAGACTACAGGTGGAAAAATGTTGAAAATGTTATTTAATAAATATATGATAAACACTATGTGTATAAAAAGGAAATATGATGTGCTGTTTAATTGTGTACATACCATTTAACAATTTTGGATACTCTTGGATAGATGCTGTCTTCTCGCAAAACTTTAACACAGAGATCTGTTGCAAAAATAGAAGAGAAATATGCTTCATTTATAATAAGAGAAATAGATGAAAAACATAATATGTGGAAGAATTATTTCCCCCTACTTTTACATCCCCTCCAATCAAGTCGTTATAAACTCACTTTAGTTAAATTGGTGTAACCCCCCTAGTGTGGAGCTGTTAACAATATTATCAGAACAATCAATACATATAAAAATCCAATGATATTAATATAACTGAGTCCACTCTAGGAGGTTATGCCAATTTAATTAAATCAGTGCAAAACTATATGTAGAGGAGACCTTGGGAACAAGGACACAAATTAACCAATAAATAGCCAATTTCACTAAAATATTCATGATAGGTGAATACTAATAAATTTATTTCATTCCCAGTGGCATTCTGCCTTAGAGAGGGATGAAATATTATATTTTATCATTTGCAAAAGTTACATGCTGATATTTAAACCATTCAAAATTTTATTTTTGCATGCCATATTTAGATAATATTTTTTAATACTGTGAAACACGATTTAGTAAAATAGTAAGCCGATTACATAGAAGCTCAGATACCATGGTAATGATAATAAGTAGATAAACATACATATATACTTATATTTCTTCTGATGATACCATACAAGATATTTTGAAGAAATAAATATTCAAATAAGTACCACTGATTAAAATCAGTTTTACAACAGGCATGCAAATTAGAGAAACAGATATGCAAACACATAAAAAACAAGATTTAGAAATCATTATCTTTGTACCTTCTAAATAATGGGTGCTGTATGCATCTTCAGGGAAAATTCCACGTAAGTAAGTAATACCTGATACTGCAACAGCCATTATTCTCTTCACCATAACTAGAGATTGCTGATGTGTTTTTATCTCTCTTGGAAATAAGGTAGCCCACTGATTTTGAATTTGTTAATTTGTCAACTATAAAAAAATCACTCATCTCTTTTTTTAATCAATTCAAGATTTTGATATTGCTTCCAGTAAGTAACTAGGTACCAAGATTAACAATATACCAAATACCAGTAATCAGCGGATAATTACATATTAAAGCCATTACTGTAGACAATTTAAAAATATGGAACCTAATGTAAAATAGGGAAAATATTGTTTGCTCATAGACTTTAAGGTCAGAAGGGACCACCATGATCATATAGTCTGACCTCCTGCACATTGCAGGCCACAGAACCTCACCCATACACTTCTGTAATAGACCCCTAATCTCTGGCTTTATTACTGAAGTCCTCAAATCATGATTTAGAGACTTCAAGTTACAGAGAATCCACCATTTACACTGGTTTAAACCTGCAAGTGACCCCATGCTGCAGAGGAAGGTGAAAACCCGCCAGGGTCTCTGCCAATCTGACCCGGGGGAAAATTCCTTCCCGACCCCAAATATGGTGATCAGTTAGACCCTGAGCATATGGGCAAGACCCAGCAGCCAGACACTTGGGAAAGAATTCTCTGTAGTAACACAGAGCCCTCCCCATCGAGTGTCCCATCACCAGCCATTGGAGATATTTGCTGCTAGCAGTCGCAGATCGGTGACATGCCATTGTAGGAAGTGTCATCATCCCATCCCCTCCATAAACTTATCAAGCTCAGTCTTGAAGCCAGTTAGGTTTCCCTCCCCCCCCCACTGCTCCCCTTGAAAGGCTGTTCCAGAACTTCACTCCTTTGATGGTTAAAAAAACTTTGTCTAATTTCAAGCCTAAACTTGTTGATGGCCAGTACACATATTTTATGTATAAAAAGTTATAGATTACAAATAGAGTTATGTGTAGGGGAGATTTTTGTCTGTTAATTGCTAATCAGACCCTGGAGTAAATTTGACCAGTTAGTTAAGCCCCCC